>NC_041382.1:181479956-181531633 GCF_002162155.2 Triticum dicoccoides | reverse complement strand
CTTTCTAGTTCGCATGCATATATACACCATCTATAGGTCTCTCTCGCACACTATGTATGATACTCTAGCTAGTCCAAGCTATATATCTTGGGTGCACTCATCGTACGCACACAGATTCCTTGGCTCTTTGCCTGTAACTCTCTCACGCACCACTATGTCGTCTCGGAGCTCTTCCCCCCCTCTCTCAAACTCTCCATCCACCTGGGTCACACATACACATCCATATCTCGCTCGAACTCGATAGGCCCATCTAAAACTCTATCTCTCCCCCTAGTTCTCTCTCCATCTCACATGCGCGCACACACAATCTCATGCCCAGCTAGCCAAGTATGATGGTCTCTCACTCAATTGTAGGCACACGAAGTCCCCCCTATATGTATATGACTAGCTAATATTAGTCTCCATCACAAACATGTGCATGGTCTATCTCGGTTTCTCTCGGGGCATCTTTCTATCGCGCACGCACTCCCTCGATCTCCCACCCATATAGTCCCCTCACGATCTCGACGGGATCTCTCTATCACAAACACACCCTCTCTCCCTCCCCATGCATCCATGCCATCCATGTGTCCCTCTCGACCTTTGTTCCTTGTTGGCCACACCTCTATTGGACATGTGCTACAGGGGTGTCTCTCTCAGTTGCAAACAATCACACACTAGCTATCTTCGTGTATCTCCTCGCCTCGCTTTTCCATCTCGGAGAAGCATGCGTGATATGTTCGCATAAGAAACGAAAAAACACTCTCTCTCTAATTTATCGTTTGTTGTCACTTTCTCTTTCACACACATACTCTTTTTGCACACTTACTCATTCTCCTTCACACGCACTTGATCTGTCTCGACTGAGGCACTCTCCTCGGTCCATAGCATATAGATTTATTGAAAAGTCAAACATCACAAAGTTTGACCATGTACGTGGAGAAAAAGAATTACATCTAGTACGGCAAACATATGCCATTAGATTCACCATGAGATGTAGTTTTGTATGATGTATCTTTGGTATTGTAGATATAAATAACATTTGCGTAAACCTGATCAAAGTTTCCAAAGTTTGACTTCTAAAAAATTTACATGCACTGCATTATCAAGCGGATGGAATATCTCTTTCCCCCTCTCAGCTATCTGACGCATGACTCAACCTTATCGGGGATCCTCAATCTCTCTCAAACTTTATTGGTCAGTTTGGTTCGTGACCTGACCCTCATGCCTTGATGGCCGGTACTGCCTGGTGTGGACATGAGATGTAAAATATTTCTGCCTGGCCAGGCTTGTGTGGTGCTGAACCGTTTGGTTCATGCTTGGGCCAGGCAAAACATCAACGTCCCATCAATCAATCCATGCATCAATTATTTAATGCTAATATCCATCCATGTTGCTGTTAGCCTCGTGGCCACACGACCAGGCATGACCAGGCGTTCAAAATCGGTCGCCTGGGCCAGGCTACTTGCAGTGTCTGGAGTTCAGCCAGGCTAATTAAAGTGCAAGGGAACCCAGGTCAGGCGGGCTTTGTTTTTCACAGGGTAGCAACCAAACAAGCGTGCATGAAATCCAGCCACAACCCCAGGCCAGGCAAAAGATGCTCAGGACACAAGCCAAACTGGCCTTATATCTCCCTGGTTCACACATACACATGTCTCGCTCGCGCTATACATATAGACCCATCCAACACTCTCCACCCTTGTTCTCTCTCCATGTGACACGCACCCCCCTAAGTACCATAATCCCTCAATCCATCATAGGCGCAAGCACTCCCCCCCTCCAAAGTATGATTATCTCTTACTAGCCAACAGGAACACATGTATTGTCTCCTTCCATCCATACGTCTATCTCGATATCTCTCGGGGCATCTTCTATCGTGCACACACCTTGTCACTCGATATCCCACCCATGTAGTCCCATCACGATCTCCAGGGGATCTCTCTATGACAAACATACACTCTCTCCTCCCCATGTCTGCATTTTCTCCGTACGTATCTCTCGACCTCTCTCCCTTGTTTGCCAAACCCCTCTTGGCCACGTGCTAGCTTAGGGGTCTTGCTCTCTCGGTTCCAAACAACCACACACTATCTCCTCACCTTGCCTCCGTTGTCGAAGATGCATGTGTGATATGTTTGCATAAGACACACACGCTTTTTCTCTACTTTTATCGTGTGTTGTCCATGTCTCTTTCACACACGCACACACACTTTTTTCACTCACTCACTCTCTCTCTATCTCTCCCCCTCTCTTGTTAGGGACTCTGTCACGTCCATAAGCATATGGATGTTTTGAAAAGTCAAACCTCAGAAACGTTTAACCAGGTATATGTGGAGAAAAATATTTACATCTGGAACGATCATTAGATTCATCACAACATGTACTTACTTCATACCATCATTTATCTTTGATATTGTAGATATAAGTAATTTCTTTATAAACTTGGTCAAAGTTTCAAAAGTTTGACTTAAAAAAATGTTGGAACTACATTATTGAACGGAGGGAGTAGCTCTTTCTCTCTCTCTCTCTGCTATCTCTCATGGGCCTCCCCTCTCACTCGAACTCTCTATACCGACGGATTATACGCTCATTGTGTTAGTGTATAGCTCTGTATATTGTTTAGTTGACCGGTCAACCAATCCACATGCTGCCTTGTCAGCTCGTGTTCTGTATCTTTGTGTGCTGGCCCATGTGGCAGTGGGTGAAAATAAGTAAACTAGAGGCCCATCTGACACGCGGTGAAGTAAACAAAGTTGAAACCACTCGGGGTAGCACCCCGCATGCTAGTAAATTGAGGGCACATTGAGACAAACTTCTTGCGCGCGAAGGACGCACTCGCGCACAATTCACCACTGCATGGCGGCATGCACAGAAGGACGCACTCGCGCACACCCAGCACACAACACACACCCGCACACGTGTACACATCTATGAGTAGAAGGCCATGGAAAAATCTGGCGCGATGGCCGCTGCCAGAGCCGTCCACCCCCAATCTTGGTGTTCCGTGCAATGCACGGGCATCTACGCACGGGAAATTATGTCGAA
Source organism: Triticum dicoccoides (assembly GCF_002162155.2). Taxonomy (NCBI): domain Eukaryota; kingdom Viridiplantae; phylum Streptophyta; class Magnoliopsida; order Poales; family Poaceae; genus Triticum; species Triticum dicoccoides. The sequence goes on along the minus strand of NC_041382.1, from coordinate 181,528,612 downwards.
CAAGGCTAGTTGTAAGCAGGCTAGCTCTACAGCCATGATGGTAGTGACTGCAGACGATGAGGCTGACTATGGTATGCCGAACACGGCGCCTATACTTAGGTGTCATCTCCGGCGCAGGGTCTTGTCACTTCAGTGTGAGGAGCATCACGTAATAATTTGACCATCAGGTAGTACAGTGCTAGTACTCCTACTACTACATTGGTAGTAGTACTACTAGTACTAGTAGCACCACCGTCTGGATTTAGGAGTACTACCACGTCCACCGGCACCGAGGAACGTCTCCAGGTAGTATTGCTTGAGGCCGCCAGGGCGAGGGGCCGCTTGGATGACAGCTTCGTCTCCTTGTTCGACGAGGTCCTCCTCGGTTTCCTCGACAAGTTCACCATCATCAAGAAGCTTGCGGACGACTTTGACGTAAGCCTCCAGCTGACGTGCCCAAGCTCTGCGATGCCCGCCACCCTCAACGGCCACTATGGTCACAACCTCTTCGACGCACTGGTGGCCCTGCGACTGCCCGCTGTCGCGTCAGAGAATGTTCACCTCGAGGTCGCGCTCGTCCCGCAGTGCCTGGCGCAGCAAGACACCATCGACATAATCACCCACGTCTACGCGCAAATCGTCCACAAGGACTACTACATGCAAGAGGAGGACGAGCGCTGGCCTTCTTGGAGTGCAGGGCAACCTTGGACGACACTGTTCAGAAGCACGTTGAGCTTGCCGCCAATGCCGCTGCTCCTCACACGTCGGTTGGTGACCCGGCGCACTAGGGCGTGAGGATGTCGTTGAACGTTGATGGATCTGTATGTATTTTTATCTTCCCATCAAATCCATGTAGTATTATATGATACTACAGTAATTATCTTACCTTTCGCATCAACTTCATAATTTTCGTACGTACTCCATGCATGAATGGCGCCAGAACCAAACTTCTCATTACTCTAGGCAAAATCATTATTTTCTATCTATCGGTCGCGCCATGGAGCAGAACCAAATTTTACAAGTTACGAGTTCAAAAGGAAAAGCCTGTCGTGTTCGTGTCGCACCCCCACACGGTTGGTCCGGCACGTCGCTCAAGAGGGAATGCGTGCGGTGTTGCATTTTCACTTACAAGTGGGACCGCAGTTGAGCAAACCGACTATCGGCAAACCCCCACCCTGCCCACCGCGCGATGGCTGAGAAAACAGAAGGGAGAAGAGATGGATGTAGCACGGACTCCAAGAAAATTGGTGTCAAATGGGACTCGTGTGGGTGGCGTGTGCCGTACTGCTAGACGTGAATGCTACTGAGTTATGGCCCATGCCACCCTACTATATCGAGCCTATATCGAGGTACGTAGAACAAATTTCCTGCAGTCTATGCTCAGCCCTCCTCTATCTCTCTTCTCAGCTAGCCAGCGGACGCGCGGAGCCCATCGTCTGTTTGCTCACATGCGGCCCCACATGTCAGTGAAAACACAAGAGGACCCACTGAACCTGCACATCTTTCACCTCGACGTGCTGGTGATGAAAAACAAATCCAATAAAGATCTTCGGTGGCCGCTTTTGGAGTTACTCAAGAGTAGTAAGATTCTATTTACAGTTTAACCCAACATGCACATCTCGTGGCTTCAACTACCACTCTATTTTCTTTCATGACACGACCTGGATGCTGGATGTCCCACGTGTCGGCAAAAGGAGGAAGAACCCGACCAAATCTTCGGTTCTGCTCTCGGATTAGACCAGTTGTGCTAACTTAAAAATTTTATTGTGTACTCCCTCCGTTCCAAAATACTTGACTTCCATTTGTCCAAAAATGGATGTACCTATATACTAAGACATGTCTAGATACATATATATTTTGACAAATAGAAGGCATGTATTGTGCAACGGAGGGAGTAGAATGGATGCAAGTTTTTGTATTGGGAAGAAGAGTACATCCATATATTGATAGAGCGCAATTTAGTAGATGTTCTATCACTTTTAGCTAGCACAGACGCAAGATCGAGCCTCTGCAGATCAACAATGAATGCATCGAGAAGGCACTAATACAACTTACAGGAGTAGTAAAATGTATTCTTATGGTTCTTGTTTTCTTTGGTCTTGCTTTTCTAGTCAAAATTATCGTTGGAGTCCGTGTAAAACGGAGGTGCATTTGGGGTCGTGTGTTGGAGTTGGCCTTACAAGTGGGACCGCGGTTAAGGAAACCGACTATCAGCAAACCCCCACCTCGCCCGCCGCGCGATGGCTGAAGTTAGAGAAACGACGAGGTTGAAGAGATTGCTCTAGCACGGACTCCAATAAATAATATGGTGTCAGATGGATGTCATGGTGGTGGCGTGTGTCGTACTCCTGGACATGAATGCTTGTTCTGGCCCATGCCACCCTACTACTCCCTACTACTTACTCCTGCTATATAGTACTAGTATCGAGGATTTGAGGTGCTGGTTACTACAGCGAACACATTAACATATGGCTACGGTAAAAACACCCGCCCGACGCACGAAGCATCTGAAGCTAGTACAAATAGTGTACTACTATTGTTGATTGGCCTCATCCAATAACCTGTTGCAATGCACGTACAATTATGTATTCGGAAAATATTTTTTTGCCTCGTCGCACCACTCACTCAGAGAAGCGACTCGAAAGCCATTCATAAATTTAGTAAGTTTATCACACGCATATCAATTTATTACATACAACAGGTCATCAACCCACATCGACAACGAGGATACATTATAAATACTAAAGTTTTCACCACACAACAAATAACAAGCAATGAAATGAACTTCAACTCAACCATTCCTCGGCATTGGAAACGCTTGCTTTGAACCACAAGTGATTCTCTGGGACGGGCCATCGACTGTCGATCTGGAAACCAACGCAGGACTGATCATCCAGGCTGAAGCGGCCTACTATATCCCTACCAGGGTAGGGAACCACACAAATGTCCAAGGTATAGACACAGTTGCTTCTCATAAATGTGTCAACAGCAGTTGGATCGCCTTTCACCATCATCGGATAGTTTTGTCCAAGGAGAGCGAGTTTTCTCCAAGACTATCAATTATGTACCAGGGAGAAGGAGTTGGTGATACGTCTCCGTCGTATCTACTTTTCCAAACACTTTTGCCCTTGTTTTGGACTCTATCTTGTATGATATGAATGGAACTAACCCGGACTGACGCTGTTTTCAGCAGAATTACCATGGTGTTGTTTTATGTGCAGAAAACAAATATTCTCGGAATGACCTGAAACTCCACAGGAGGTCTTAGAAAAATAAAAAAATCCTCGCCAAATATGAAGACCAGGGGGCCCACACCCTTTCCACGAGGGTGGGGGCGCCCCCCCCCCCAAGGGCGTGCCCCCCTACCTCGTGGGCCCCCTGTTAACCCTCCGACGCCAACTCCAACTCTATATATTTGCTTTCAGAGAGAAAAAATCAGAGAGAAGAAATCATTGCGTTTTACAATACGGAGCCGCCGCCAAGCCCTAAAACCTCTCGGGAGGGCTAATCTGGAGTCCTTTCGGGGCTCCGGAGAGGGGGATTCGGCGTCGTCATCATCAACCATCCTCCATCACCAATTTCATGATGCTCACCGCCGTGCGTGAGTAATTGCATCGTAGGCTTGCTGGACGGTGATGGGTTGGATGAGATTTATCATGTAATCGAGTTAGTTTTGTTAGGGTTTGATCCCTAGTATCCATTATGTTCTGAGATTGATGTTGCTATGACTTTGCTATGCTTAATGCTTGTCACTAGGGCCCGAGTGCCATGATTTCAGATCTGAACCTATTATTTTTTCATGAATATATGTGAGTTCTTGATCCTATCTTGCAAGTCTATAGTCACCTACTATGTGTTATGATCCGGCAACCCCGAAGTGACAATAATCGCGACCACTCCCGATGATGACCATAGTTTGAGGAGTTCATGTATTCACTATGTGCTAATGCTTTGTTCCTGTTCTCTATTAAAAGGAGGCCTTAATATCCCTTAGTTTCCAATAGGACCCCGCTGCCATGGGAGGGTAGGACAAAAGATGTCATGCAAGTTCTTTTCCATAAGCACGTATGACTATATACGGAATACATGCCTACATTACATTGACGAACTGGAGCTAGTTCTGTGTCGCCCTATGTTATGACTGTTACATGATGAACCGCATCCGGCATAATTATCCATCACTGATCCGGTGCCTACGAGTTTTCCATATACTGGTTTACGTTTATTTACTTTCCCGCTGCTACTATTACAATCACTACAAAATACCAAAAACATTACTTTTGTTGTCTTTACTTTTGTTACTGCTACCACCACTATCATATTACTTTGCTACTAAACACTTTGCTGCAGATACTAAGTTTCCAGGTGTGGTTTAATTGACAACTCAGCTGCTAATACTTGAGAATATTCTTTGGCTCCCCTTGTGTCGAATCAATAAATTTGGGTTGAATACTCTAACCTCGAAAGCTGTTGCGATCCCCTATACTTGTGGGTTATCAGTTGGCGCTAGCACACTAGTATCCATCCCGAATACCATGCAATGGGTGTTGAAATAGGTCCGGGGAGTGCGACCATGGGAGACACCTGCTTCCTTAGCAGTAACATCATCAGTGGGCTGTATGCACACAAGAAGAGGTGATCCATCGGAATTAGTTGCCAGGCGCCACAGAGTATATGGGCGCTGCTCATCCTCATGCTCGTGATCATCACCATCATCATCTCCCCCTTGGTTATAAAAATTTTCAAGTATAGGTGGTGGGATGTTCACAGGACCTTGGAAACACAAGAAGAAGGTTAATTAGTAAAGGGAAACTTGCTAACCCGCATGCATGTGGATGAAACAATTATAATTTCGGTGGAAGACAAATGTACTAAAACTATGAGGATGCCATGCAAAAACAGTGCCACGAGTGGTGGCAGCAAACACAAGGCGCTCGTATTGAATTGCATCACAGTACTCATCCGTGTACAGAAACTAATTTTTGAGCAATATCCATCGAGTGAAACCATCAAGGAAGGCAACAAGCTTGTCGAAGATAGCAACAACATCATAGTCGCTGTAATTCCAAGAGCTGTTGGGAACTCGAAAAAAATTGCTATCTTCCATAGAATACAGTCACCATGATCATATTTGAACGTGTGTACATTACCGGTGTGCTCAACCTCTGGGCAGTGTGCTGAGATTTTTGGAAGTGGAACCCGGTGACGAGTGTACACATTCACAAGTTCCCACTCGCAGTTGGACCAAATGTAAACAACCCAATCTCCATTTGCGCCCGCCCAAGCCTTGCCCTCAAGCGATGGCATCTTAACATCATACGTATCATTATCAAGCGGCATCAACTTGCACAGGGCGAGGGCTCCGTCGTGCCAGCGCCACTCATCATCAGGGTCACGGCGAAGAAGATAGGGGATATCAAACCGCTCCTTGACTCTTGGGTTCTTTGTAATGATGTTATTAGTTGAGTCGAGAATGGGCTTGAACGAACCTGCCATGCTAGCCGAGGTGATGACGTCGCACCGATCAATGAGTTCCTCCACCACGTCATCTTTCAGATCGGGGCAAGAATAACGGGGTCGTTTCCGGCCTGTTCCCTCCATGGAGAAGACGATCGAACAATGGCAGAAGAAAGGGTGAAGGGCTGAAGGAAAATGGAGGAGGGAGAGGAAGAGCGTGCGATAGCAGTTCCAAATCGAGAGGGAAAGGCGAAGAGTCGGTGGACGGTTGTGAGTTTGCCACGGTTCACGAAGAGGCGCCCCGGCCTACACGTCCGTTCAGAAATACTCCTACTACTCGCCGTCGTCTCACTGATATGTTGGAACGGGACCACATGTCAACGAAACATGGTGTGTAATTTCTCATGCAAAATGCGATCTGGCCGCGTTGGCCTGAGGTGCCGCATTAGTTATCGACCTTTATTTTTTTAATGGCGTGCCGATCAGTTTTGAAGCACGACTAACTGGTACTGTACGCAGAGAAAATATAAACTACTCTACCACTACTCCACCTCCAGTACTAGTAGTATAAAAATATATATATAGGCTGGAGCTTGAGCGCTTTCTTGCTCAGGGCTGCCCACTTGCTTCTCACACTACCACCCTCTCTCCAGATCTAAAAAAAGGTCTCTCTCTCCCTCCTCACCGGTGATCATAGATCCGCCGGGGAAGAAAAGGACGTGCAGCGTTGACGCACTCATCGTCGGCGAGCGAGGTCACGCACTGACGACAAGGCCGTCCTCTCAGACCTAGCGCCCGCGCGGGATGGTCTCCGTCCCCAAGCTCGCTGTAGTGTGTGCGGAGGACGATGACCACGAGCGAAGCCACTTCCCGCTGACCCTCAGGTATGCTACCTCTTTTCGAACCATAACCTTGTTCTATTGCCCCATCTGCCACGTCGTTGCATGTGGATCTTTTTACACTCCACCATCTTCCCAATTTGCTATCCTCTACTCTGCTGGCCACGCAGACGAAAACCATAATTTGCACTATTAACGGAAACCCTACTTCATGCAGACTAATCCATGTCTGGGTTGAATAAGGAAAGGAAGGGAGACTGTACTGTCCAAGAGATTAGTCATCGAACCCGCATCTAGGTTGAAAAGGGGAAACTCGGTAGCTAAGGAATGAGTCTCGTGTCTCTTGGTTGAAGAAGGGTAGAAATGCATGACAACGCAATAGAGAATGACCAGGTCGATCGGTTTGTTGTCCTCGCATAGGAAAAAGGTGGCTAAAGAGAGCAAAAATGGGACGTAATCCACATATGCTGCCTGGATATTTGTTGCTCTGGGCAACCATACCTCCCTCACCACTCTGCGTCCGTGGAGGTACATCGTACTGGTGCGCCCACTATCCGAATGAGCCTCCCATGCTCTTGTTGCCACTTTTTGCTGTTAGTATAACACCAGCAGTCAAGTCAAGCAATGCTACTGCTAAAGTGATGCCACATTTAACTAATGCCGCTCTCAGTCTAATGCCACCGATAAATTTAAGCAACGCCAGTAGTCTAAGGCATTCTAATGTTGTTGCACAGCCAGTATACCAATGATGAAACTTGTTACTACCTTCAGATTTTTGCACTGTTAATGCTTATAGATTACATACCTTACTTTCATGAGATAAGTTAATTTTTTTGTACAGTGTCACCAACATGCCAAGGCACTAATGTCATTTTATTTTGGTTAAACTACACAGACAATTATGAAGACAAGAGGAAAGGTCAAGAGTGGGCACCTCCTCCTCCGGCTGTTTTCTTGATTCGTTCGATCAAGTTTTTATGTTTGATCGATTATCAAGATTGGGATAGCAATTTTTAAGGTCCCCCCGAGTTTGAAATGACAATTACCTTGGAGGTACATGCTTTGCAATTTTTTTATAATGTCATTAGTTAATAATGCTAGTTACCTTCAGACTTTTGTATTTGGTTTAATGCTCATGCAGAGCTAGTATACCAATGCTGAAACTTGTTACCTTTACATTTTGTATTGTTAATTCTTATAGAAACCTTCCAGTGCTAGAGTTTATTGAAATCTGTTCAATAAAACCATTGTACTATACCCTGTAATAAACTAACTACTCTACTGTTGCACTAGCCACTGGATTAGTGTATATTTGTAGTATCCGAATGGTGTTGCATTAGCGTATGGACATAAATAAAGTGTGGCAAGCTTTCCCAGATATGTGCTCAAGAAAACTACTACCTGTTTTCTAAATACTAGATGTTTGGGTACTTTAAATTGAACCGCGAAAACGTCTTATATTAAGGAACAAAGGGTGTAGTGTTCACTCAAATTATCCCGGTAAAGCTAGTCACACCTTTGTTAAAATTAATGTTCATTATGTTATCGGAGGAGGTATGTATGTTTGTCTCTAATGCCTGTCGACTACATACCTGCCATCATGATGTAATGTTAAGTCATTTCCTTTTGTACAGTGTCACTGAATTGTCAAGGCGGTGATGGCATTTTATTTTAGTAGAACTGCACAAAATTTGCTTAAAAGAAGAGGAAAGGTCAGGAATGGCTCAGTTTTTCAGAAAAAACTATGTATGCCTTCCTGACATCAGCCGCTGTTGCTTTATTTATTCCTTCAAACAGGTGGTTAGAAACAGTCTTGCTACCTTTTCAAATTATGAAATTGGAATGCTTATATTTGTTAGTCTATGCTTCAACTAGTGCCACTTTTAGAGTAATCACACTTTCAATATCTATGCAAACAGGGATGCTCGATTTTAGTGGAACTGCACAAGAAGTCCAACTGGTTCAACATTACGAGCATGTTTTTTCCAAACCTTTATATCCAATTGGTGGCACTATGAGATGTTCATTACGAAGGTACATGGTCTGCTACTATCTTGCTACTCTTTTTGTACTATCATTAGATAGTAATACTAGTGGTTTGCATGTGAATTTATTGGCAGGGTGGACCTACATTGGAGGTGTAGGACAGGATTCAATGATTGGATGCTCAATTTCGGTTGTATTGATTTCACCTCTTCCGTCACTGCGAACATGGATATCCTTGGTCTGACGAAGAATAGGCTCTATATTTCTGCTCTGAACCAGCAAATCAATTCAGTATGAAATTGTCCAGGGCAAAACATAACTGTATCAGATTGTCTAGTGCAGAACATGACAGATGCTAAGCGGAAGAGACATGTTTAAACCAAAAATACAAGGTGTGGTATATGTTTACTAGCTGCTTGATATTTGTGCACACAGAGATGTCTGCCCGTTGCTATTTGGCAAACAAACAAAGTGTCCGCAATTTTGGTTGAACTGCACAAGAGAATAGTATAGTCACTGCATGCAGTGCCATTTGAAAATAGACATAGAAAGATTGGATAGTCACTTCATGGACTGCAGAAAAGTAGTATTGTACTATTTATTGGCCAACACTAGGTGCTTCGTTGCTTTGGTCTGATTATACAATGGGCCTCATTTTGCCTAAGTTAAAGTTTGTATTCCGAAAATAGTCTCGCGGTGTGATCGAGAGAAGAACAAATCATATTGCAGTGGATGTTCCTCCATCATGTGTGGTTCATTCTCATGGTTCCAGCTGTTGGTGAAACCACTTACGTTTGCAAGAGGAATTGTAGACTTCACAAACAAATTTGTCTTTCAGTCTGTACTAATTGTTGGCCAAGAGAAGCATCCATGTTAGTAGGAAGAACAGATGTTTTTTCTAGATCTCTGATTTTGGAGCTACATATTTGTATATGATATGTTATTGTATATCTTAATATTTTTGTTGTTGATTTGTTATTGTATAACTTAATATTTTTGTATATAAACTTGGTCAAAGTTTGTAAAGCTTGACTTTGACCAAAGCTAATATGCGAACTAAATAAAAACGGAGGTAGTACCTCCTTTCCGGTTTGCAGGGCTTAATTCAAACCTCTCACCAACCAAGGTACTCCCTTCGTCCGGGATTTATTAGTCTCGTGAGCAAAGCAGCAATACCAAGGCATGGCAATAATTAATGGCATGCAGAAGTTTAAGCCTAATTAATTCCAGCGATTTAAGTGGCTGCATGCGTGCCCTCGGTTGCGACTCGTTGCATGCTGCTTCGCGTACTGCCTGCGAGCGATTCTGAGTGCCTGCATGTAGCCGGCCGTAATTAAGGCAGCTAACTGATGCGAAAAAAGATACGCTTTAAATCCATGGAATCATTATTGACAAGGAGGGAGATGATTCGAGTGCACTCGTTTGACCGCCATGCCGGCGTGCGACCCAAACGGGACGGGACGGCACATTCATAATTTCAGTTTCTCTAGTTTTCCACGGCAAGCTGGCGTGCTAAGCCATTATGCATTGAATTCCGATGACCGTCGCGCTATCTTCCACCTATAAGTACTATTTCCCGGCCTTCTCAGGTGCCACCGTGACCCAACTCGCCATATCCTCATAAGCCCCCACCGGCCCAACATCGCTCGCCACGTTCGCCATGCCCCCGCCCGTCCGCGGTAGGCGACGCCGGAGGCGGTCACCGCCAGAACTAGTGTTCGGGTTTTCACCGGAAGGCAGACGGAGGGAGGAGGCATTCTATCTGTCTTTAGATGGCAATGCGGAGATCGAGGAGTTGTTGGAGTGCGACCACATGGCGGAGGAGCAGGAGTTGTTGGAGCGCGACCGCCTGGCGGAGGATCATCGTATTGCCGATTTGCGCCGCCAAAGGGACATGGAGCTGCAGCACACCGACGCTCTAAGTCGCGAGCAGAGCGCCCGCGACTGGGCCGACTACGTGGAGGCGGGCGCCCGGCAAATAGCCCTGGAGGCTGTCGGGCACGCACGCGTTCGCGACGCCGATTTTTACTACTAGCTCGTCAAGTGGGTTTCCCGCTTGGAGGCCGAAGCTTCGGTGGACCACGCCGGCATGGAAGGGCCAACACGCGCGAGCAACGCACCCTATCGCACCTCTGGCAAGTCCGAGGCAATGCGGAGGACGCCGGTGCCGGCGTTTAGCATGGACAACAGATGGCGGCCGGCATCGTCTAGTTAGCTAAGAGTAAGTTAGTACTTGTACGCTACTAGAGTGTTAGTGAGAGTAGATAGTTAACTTGGCTATGATGGTTGTCAACGTGGAAGTTCAATACTCTATATGTGGATCAGACCTGTTACTTTGGTCTAAATGTTGAACTTTCCGTTTGAACATATGGAATGGGCTGTTAGTTTTTTAAATGGGTTGTATTTGTCCTCCACGGTTTAGAGGCTGGCTTGTGGGCCTAGCAAGTTGACGCGTACACAATCAGGAGATGATTGTACGTGGAGAGGATGATAGCAGGGACCCGCCAAGGTCATGGCAGTACGCAAGCAAGTGCCTCCTTATTTCAAGCCAATAAAAAATGGCTCCTCCTAGTGGATTTCTGACATCTGGGTCCCATGCCATTGTCAACGTAGTCAATAAACGAGAGAATTGCACAACGAGCGGCTGACACAAGGGACCCAGCAGCTCGCCCAGTTATTTTGTTTTGGGTTAATTTGATAAATGCCACTCCAAATCTGATGTATCCGAGAAATGCCACTGCAATTTCCAAACTTTGAAAAATGCCATTTCATGCCATTTCTAGTGGCATTTTTTGAAGTCTGGAGTGGCATTTTTCAAAGTTTGCAAACTGCAGTGGCGTTTTTCAAAGTTTGCAAAAATTGCAGTGGCATTTTTCAAAGTTTGGAAATTGCAGTGGCATTTTTATGAATCACCATAATTGGAGTGGCATTTATCTAATTTGTTTTTGAGACGGAAGCAGGGTGTCAACTGGGCTGTGCGGGACACTCTGGCCTGTCTAGACGGCCTTTTCTTTTATGTTTACCACAGACCAGCCCAGTAGTTTTTTTCTTTCTAAAAATGGCTAGCCCACTTCTTTTGTGATTTGTCAAGTAAGTCGCTTTATCAGGCCTGTTGGGCTGCAAATCTTTCAAGACGAGGAGAGCTTCATTCGGCTGGCCGAGAAAATGGCCTATCAGTAATGAGAAATGGGTTGTACATTTTTAAAACACATCAAACCGGCAATTATTTTCAAATATCTTTTTTTCATTTCGAGATTTTAAATTGCATTGATTTTTATGCGTGGACAATTTATTGGATTATATATTGACATACATTTATTTTTAAAATCAGTCTCAATGTGACTCGAAATTTCGGGATTAAAAACAGTTCAGACCGCACCGACATATGCAAAATTTCGTATACTTTTTTAACTGTGGCCACAATATGGGTTGTAATGCTAACATAAAGAATATGGGCTCCAAAAAAACCCGTAAGAATTAGCAAATGGGTTGTAAATTATTTGAAATAATGGCAGATGGGTTGTATGCTATTTTCCACAGATTTGAGGCTTTCCACAGATGGCCTGTATACTGTTGGATGTCCATCCAACGGCCGTCGTGCTTCTTCAATCTCTGCTCTTCCTGCTCCAGCCGCTCAAACAAGCGCCGGTGGGACTACCTGCTCCCTCCTCCCCGCGGTCGGCTGTGCTGCCGCAGGCCTCACGCCCCACCGTACTCCCATCGCTGGCCTAGCCATCCCTCTACTCACCCACACCTGCTGTTATTCTCCGGCAACGGTAGACGAACCAGCAAACCCTCGTACAGTCGTACTCCCATCCGCGTGGGAAACAAAAACAACGGACGAGTCTTCCCTGCCTCCGTGTCGTTCCCTTCCTAGGCCTCGCTGTCGTCCACCGCCCTGGTGCTCTCGGCGTGGCGTGGTCAGTGTGGTCAACGACCGACATGCATCTGAAGTGGACTGTATGTGGAGAGGCTGACAGCTGGGTCCACGGCTGCACGCAAGGAAATGCCTCCTTATTACGCGCAAAATAATGATTTCCTCCACCTGACATCTGGGACCCACCAAAACGGCCTTTGTATTTCGCGAAAAAAAATTACTGCCGCTGACAGCTCGGACCCACTAGTTATATCTTCGCACGCAAGGAAGTGCCTCCTTATTACGCACAAAAAAACGTATACTCCCCCTGCTAGCTGGGACCCAGTATAGTGGGTCTACTAAGTTGACGGGGACGAAGGGCTTTCTCAACTTAGTCAATATGCACGATTCTATCTCGACTGACCGTACGATGTCCATCCAACGGCCGTAGTGCTTCTTCAACCTCTGGTCTTCTTGCTCCAGCCACCCAAAGCAGCGCCGGTCGTGCCACCTGCTCCTGCCTCCCGTGGCCAGCTGTGCTGCCGCGGAGGCCTCACCGCCCCCATACTACTCCCACCGCTGGCCATGCGATCCCTCCACTCCACTCACCCACACCCCCTGTTATTCTGCGGCGACGGCAGCGCGGCCGAACCGGTGAACCCTCGTACTCCTCTCCATCTGGGCATCCACTACCGCGTCTTCCCCTTCCTAGGCCTCGCCGTCATCCACCACCGTGGTGCTGTCGGCGCGGCGTGGTCAATGTGGTCAACGACCGAATTCCATCGGAAGAATACTGTACGTGGAGAGGCTGACAGCTGGGTCCACGGCAGCCGCAAGGAAGTGCCTCCTTATTACGCAGAAGATAATTATTCCTCCACCTGACAGTAGGGACCCACCGGACGCCCACTAGTATATCGCGAAAAAAAGTTTGCCCCTGACTGCTAGGACCCACCCGACGGGCCACCGTATTTCGTGAAAAAAACATTCCCCCTGCTATCAGCTCGGACCCACTGGAAGTGCCTCCTTATTACGCACAAAAAAATGAATACCCCCTGCTAGCTGAGACCCACCTTTGTGAGAGGCTGACTCGTGGGCCTACTAAGTTGATGGGGATGCAGGGCTTTGTCAACTTAGTCAATATGCACGATTCTAGCTCCAGTGATCGTACGATGTCTGAGGGAGTCCTGGATTAGGGGGTCTCCGAACAGCTAGACTATATCCTTTGGCCGGAGTGTTGGACTATGAAGATACAAGATTGAAGACTTCGTCTCGTGTCCAGATGGGACTCTACTTGGCGTGAAGGCAAGCTAGGCAGTACGGATATGGATATCTCCTCTTTTGTAACCGACCTTTTGTAACCCTAACCCTCTCCGGTGTCTATATAAACCGAAGGGTTTTAGTCCGTAGGACACAACAACTACAACATACAATCATACCATAGGCTATCTTCTAGGGTTTAGCCTCTCTGATCTCGTGGTAGATCTACTCTTGTACTACCCATATCATCAATATTAATCAAGCAGGACGTAGGGTTTTACCTCCATCAAGAGGGCCCGAACCTGGGTAAAACATCATGTTCCCTGCCTCCTGTTACCATCCGCCTTGGACGCACAATTCGGGACCCCCTACCCGAGATCCGCCGATTTTGACACCGACATTGGTGCTTTCATTGAGAGTTCCTCTGTGTCATCGCCGTTAGGCTTGATGGCTCCTATTATCATCGATAGCGATGCGGTCCAAGGTGAGACTTTTCTTCCCAGATAGATCTTCGTGTTCGGCAGCTTTGCACTGCGGGCCAATTCGCTTGGCCATCTGGAGCAGATTGAAAGTTACACCCCTGGCCACCAGGTCAGGTTTGGAAGCTTAAACTACACGGCGATATCCGCGGAGACTTGATCTTCGACGGATTTGAGCCTCTGCCTTGCGCGTCATGCGGTCACGATGAGTACGATTTAGCTCTACCATCGGACAGTGTTAAGATCGCACCGGCAGCCGCTCCGACCCTCAATTCGGAGCCAGTTGCGCCTTCCGCGGATAGGTGGATGGACCCCACCGCGGAAGCCTTACCCTTAGCAGCGATCGAGCCGAACATCGACCTTACCTTGCGCGAGAGCCGTGTTGTTAAACTGCCGAATCCTTCTCCGGCCACGGACTCCGAGCCGCCTGCGCCCGTTCCTATCGAATCCGATTGGGCGCCGATCATGGAGTTTACCTCCGCGGATATTTTTCAGCACTCGCCCTTTGCCGACATACTGAACTCATTAAGGTCTCTCTCCTTGTCAGGAGGATCCTGGCCGAACTATGTCCGGCAGGACTGGGATGCGGACGACGAAGAAATTCGCGGCCCACCCACCACCCACTTAGTAGCCACTGTCGCTGACTTAACCGACATGCTCAACTTCAACTCCTAAGACATCGACGGTATGGACGACGATGCAGGAAACGAAGAGGAACCACTACCCACAGGGCACTGGATGCCCACTTCATCACATGACGTATACATGGTGAACACACCAAAAGGAAACGACGACGAGGAACGGAAGCACGCAATGAAGGGTTGTCCCCTCGAGAAGCAGTCAAAGCGGCGGCGTAAGCGCCGCCCCAAATCCCGCCTCGGTAGAAACAATGATCATACAGACCCAGCGTTAGATCAGGGTGAACCATTGCCGGACCACGGCAACACAGAGAATCAAACTGAACAACCCGATTATGTCAAAGATAATAGTCCAGATGACATAACACCGGACAAACACCCAAAGCAACAGAACTGTTGACACCAGATTTTGGCATGGTCACGAATCTGGGTTCGTATGCAAAAGTTAGAGGTAACACTTCGTGGGCCGGCCCTGAGTGAGAAAGTATTCGGCCTTTGCCGGCTGAATGAAACCTTGCCGGGGTAAAACCTTGCCGATGTGAGGGCTTGCCGGCGTGAAAGCTTGCCGGCGGAGAAGCTTGCCGGCATGGAAAGCTTACCGGCGGAGAAGCTTACCGGTGAGGAAAGCTTGCCGGGCGAAGACCTTGCCGGGGCTGAAAAGCTTGCCGGGCGAAGACCTTGCCGGGACTGAAAAGCTTGCCGGGAAAGAGCTTGCTGGGTGGAAACTGTCAAGGCCAATCCAACCATAAGCTGAAGATGGGCTCAAATGATTATCTAGATGGACTCGGATGAAGAAGTGTTCAACATGAAAGTTATTCGTAACATCGAAATGGTCAACTTTGCTTTTGGAGTCATCATCATCCGATGTAGTATACGACCTGCAGAGACGCTACAAGAGTCAAATGGTCCAGTCAGCTACATGACCGAGTCCGACTCGAAATTAAAGATGACCCCGTGGAGTATTCAAGATGGCCTTATTTGGAAAAGTGATCAACATACGGATTGTTGGCCTCATCGAAGCGTACAAAATGGATATTTGAACCGTCTCCATTGGGAGTCATATGAAGATTCCACGGCCCGCGCAAGGAACAAGACAGAAGATTGGATCAGATTCGGGCTGAATCCAAGTGGGGCCAGAACTAGGACTCTAGGTCGTGAATTGATGTAATTTTCTTGTAAGGAAAGCCTAGATGAATCCTTTGCTTGTACGGGAAGTCCAGCCGCCTCTTATATATGTTGGGGGTGACGGCCGATTGAACAACACACAATCGAACAAATCAATATACTATTTTTTTATCTACGTTTTATCTCTCCACCGTTTTTCTCTCTCGGTCTTCGCTGTTCTTCGTGTTTGAGAGATGCAAATCCCGAGGCTCTAGGGGCGAGTGAATCGACCTAGGGCAGCCCATAGCCGCCGCAATCCCTGACGGGGTCCCTCCCGGGTGCGCGGGGTTTCGGGTCTGCAAAAGCGCCCACCGACTGTCTTGCGTATCGCGCTGTCGGTCGGGTCTCCTTCGACGTGAGTTGCGGTCCATCACCCCCGGCGTTGAGGGTACACGTGACGTGTTCATGTGTCAACACACTTTTTGGCGACTCCGCTGGGGAACAAAGAACAATCGTCATCATCCACCATGTCTGATATTCCCAAGCCATCTGAGGTAGACGCCGATAACATCATTAAGTCCAGTCTTGATGAGATATCGGCCGATCACCGCCAAGTTTATGAGGAGTACAAGAAGGCACGCGAGGAGAAGGACTTGCAGGAGTTCCTTGCAAAGTTCAAGAAGGATCGCCAAGGCAACATCACTCCGATTGAAGAAATCAAGTTCCCTCCTCTTCAAGCCGAGCAGGTTAAAACCTCTATAAGTACTGCCTTTTCTCCTGAGCAGTGGGCTGAGATTGAAAGTCGTATTGCTGATGGTAACAATCTAGTCTACCAAACTTTCATAGAAAATACTCATGCTCAGAAGAATACATCTCAATCATCTAGTGGTAATGATGGTGTAGCTGCTAGTGTGCAAAACCCTAATCTGGCTTTACCTATTGCATCGGCGCCTCCCGTGCCGATGGCTTATTATCCTACTCAAACAAATCAGATTGTGACTGCACCTATTAATCCTATTATGAGCATGTCAGGTTCGGTGGCAACGCCGAACCAAACCCTACCTACAGCTACAACCACTCGGCCATTACCGAACTATAGTTCGGCATACGTGCCACAGTTCATACCTACTGCTAGTAGTCCTACTCCTCCTATGCTGCTGCCACAACTTGCATCGTCCACTGTGGATGATGGTCTAGCTAATCTTAGAGAGGAGATGGCTAAGATGCTTCGAGAGAATTTTGGAGTTGAGTTACCTCGGAATCGGATTTACCAAAAGCCGTACCCCAAGTACTTTGATGCCATCCAGTGCCCTCTGGGATATATGATTCCATATTTTGTTAAGTTCAATGGAGAGGGCACAAAAACCACATGGGAGCATGTTAGTCAATACTTGGCACAATTAGGTGAAGCAGGCTCACTAAATGAGTTGAAAGTGCGGTTATTTCCTCTATCATTAACTGGTACCGCATTTTCATGGTTTCCTTCTTTACCACATGGTTCCATTCGGGTTTGGTCACAGCTAGAGCAGAAGTTTCATGATCACTTTTATAGCAGCGACAATGAACTCAAGTTGTCACATCTAAAATCGGTTAAACAGAAGCATGATGAATCGGTCTCCGATTACGTCAAGAGATTCAGAGAAACAAAAAACCGGTGTTTTAGTGTGGTGATAACCGAGAGGGACTTGGCGGACCTAGTGCTGAGTGATTTGAGAACTCCCATTAGAGAAAAGCTAGAAGGCTATGAGTTCTTAAGTATCAACCAAGTCTTACAAAGGTCTTTGGCTCAGGAAAGCCGAAGCAAAGACCTCAGAGAAGTGCATAGATACAAAGCCGATCGTCCAAAGATGAATATGGTGGAATATGATAGCGATCACTCGGACGATGAGGGTGATGTTTTTTCTACTGAATTTGTTTGGCCATCTAAGGCCAAACCCTTTACTTGCAGTGATCTGAAACCGATTCATAAGAATCGTGATGAAGAGATGAAGTTTACTTTTAACATTGCTAAGTGTGATAAAATATTTGATGCTTTGCTACAGGCTAAGATTATTAGAATATCTCATACTTTACCGCCGTTTGAGGAGCTGAAACAGCGCGCTTATTGCAAATATCATAATTCTTTTTCCCATGCTACTAACGATTGCAATGTTTTTCGACGGCAGATACAATCGGCCATTAATGAAGGACGATTGAAATTTTCTGAGATGCAAGTTGATAAACAACCTTTTCCGATGAATACCATGGATTTGGAGGGAAAGAAGCTACTCATTCGGCCGGAGGTTGCTGAATCTGCTAATAAAGCTAATGTCATTGTTGGTGAGCCCAGGAAAGACAAGGAGGGCGACAAGGTCTTGGGGAGACAGGTTGTGCTTGACAAGCAACCCTGTGGCAAGGAGACAATCAAAATCACCATCAAGAATCCTACACTCGGGGGGCAACCGCAAGCGCAAGAAAATACTCGTGCTAAATTTGTCAAGCCCAAAAGTCCAGAAGTTGGCAAGTGGAAGACGAATGAAGCTAAAGTGCAGCGCAAGAAAATCAAGCCAACTTTTGATATGTTGTTGTCCAAGTATGCCAATCATGCAGCCGGTTCTAGCTCTAACCAGTCACCAAATTTGAAGCGCTCAAGGTCACCTCCTCGGGAAGAATTTCAGCATCATGCAAGGCCATATGGGTCGTGGGCACCGGGACCATGGGTACCGCCTCTCCCCTATGTACCATATTACATGGGAGACTTCAATGGAGGATGGTGGCAGCCCCCAATGGCCCCTTATGCTTTTCATCCGGGTTGGGCAGAACAAAGGAGGCCTGTTCATGAGATACTTTCTTATCCCACACAAGGTCGTTTGAACAATAGTGTCAATCGGCCAGTGCAAGATAATCAAAAAAGGATCAGCAAGCAAGAATGGCGTGTTAAGTCGCCAAGTGCTGTAACGTTCGAGTCAAGCAAAGGCAAGGAAAAAACCGATGCCGACTCACTCATCTTGGGCACCAAAACATTCACCATACAACAGCCGATTATGCATAGCAATCCGACTGAGCTGATACTTGCTATCGCACCAAAGCACTCGGCTAATGACCTTGAAGGAAACACCAGCCAAGTAAAGATGAGAGATCCTAAATACACTCAGCCAAAGTGGTGTCCTCCAGGGCTGACAAAAACACAAAAGAGGAAACTACAGAGGTTAAGGAGTCAAGAGATGACAAAACAAGAAGCCGAGAGGCAAAGGGATAAGTTGTTCAATGACACTCGGCCCATGGTGCCTACAAAACAAGTGTGGAGGCCTAAACAAATACAAGATGCAGTCGCTTCTACACCTATCACAGCAGCATCTGCGCCACCAAAGGAGGACGATGCGACAACTATTACATCGTCGGCGACATTTCTTACTTCTCCTTCACTTGGACAAATTTCAGAATCGGTGGATGCACTTGAAGAAGAGGATGATATGTTGGACTATGAGTCTACACCGGTTCATGAAGGTATGGATATCAATATGGTGTATTACTTACCTGCTAAGTTTCGAGCTGTAGATGAGGAAGGGGAGGTGGCTCAGCTGGATTTTGGCCCTAAAAATGCAATATTCGAGAAGCCAAAAGACCCACTAACGCATCTGAAACCGTTGTATCTAAGAGGTCATATCAATGGATCACCACTCACTCGGATGCTTGTTGATGGTGGTGCTATGGTGAATCTTATGCCGTATTCGGTCTTCAAAAAATTGTGGCTGCATGATGAAGAGTTGATAAAGACCAAGATGGTGCTCAATGGATTTGAAGGCAAAGAAAAAACTGAAGCCAAAGGTGTGATGTATGTGGAGCTCATAGTGGGAAGTAAAACTTTGGCTACCGCATTCTTTGTCGCTGAGGTGCAAGGTAACTACAATGTCATACTAGGCCGTGATTGGGTTCATGCAAACCAGTGCGTGCCATCCACTATGCACCAGTTTTTGATCCAGTGGGTTGATGATGAAGTGGAAGTTATTCATGCAGATAACTCGGCCTGTGTTGCTTTGGCCGAGGCATCGGTGGATTGGCAACACCCAAATGCTACTTGCTTGACGGGACGTGACTTATCAGAATTCGATTTTCTCAGCGCCACCAAGAATGGTTTCGTGCCCGTCTCTTTAAAGCCGACTGAATGCAATCGGCTCCAAGGTATGATATGTTTAAATGGATCCTAACTCAGAGTGGTTACAAAAGCGACTTGTAGAATATCGGTCCAATGAGAACGATATATATGAGTCCATATAAGAGTTAGATGATATGGATAAATTAGGACAAGGTTTTACATCGGCCGATCCATTAGAAGAGATAGATATAGGAGATGGTTCAACTCCTAGGCCAACATTTGTAAATGCAAATTTAAGAGCCGATCATAAAGCTAAGTTGATCGAGCTGTTAAAAGAATATGTCTGTTGCTTTGCGTGGGAATATCATGAGATGCCAGGTTTAAGCCGAGAGCTAGTGGAGCATCGGTTACCTATAAAGGCCAGTTTTAGACCATATAAACAATCAGCCAGAAAGTTTAATCCAAAAACATATGACCGGATCAAGGAAGAGATCGGTCGTTTGCTTAAAGCTAATTTTATTAGACCTTGCAGGTATGCCGAGTGGATTTCTAACATTGTCCCAGTGGAAAAGAAAGGATCCGGCAAGTTGAGGGTGTGCATTGACTTCAGAGATCTGAATAGGGCTACACCCAAAGAGGAGTATCCCATGCCAATAGCCGATATGCTTATTAATGATGCTTCTGGACATAAAGTTATTAGCTTTCTAGATGGTAATGCCGGATACAATCAAATTTTTATGGCCAAAGAGGACATGTCCAAGACAGCTTTTCGTTGCCCTGGTTTTCTTGGTTTATTCGAGTGGACAGTGATGACATTCGGATTAAAAAATGCTGGCGCCACATATCAAAGGGCTATGAATTTGATTTTTCATGATTTACTCGGTGTCATACTTGAAGTCTATATTGATGATATTGTTGTCAAATCGGACGCTTTTGAATCCACTTGGCCGATTTGCGTTTACCTTTTGAAAGAATGAAAAACTATGGACTGAAGATGAATCCTTTGAAGTGTGCATTCGGTGTGTCGGCTAGTAAGTTTTTGGGTTTCATTATCCATGAAGATGGCATAGAGATTGATCCCAAAAAGATAGAGGCCATACAAAAAGTGGAAGCTCCAAGATGCAAGAGAGATATGCAAAAGTTCCTTGGCAAGGTCAATTACTTGAGGAGGTTCATAGCTAATTTGTCAGGGAAGGTCGATGCGTTTACTCCTATCCTTCGGTTAAAGAATGATGCTGATTTCACTTGGGGGGCAAAACAGCAAGAAGCATTTGATATGATCAAGAATTATTTGTGCACTCCTCCGGTGATGAAAGCACCCAAGCATAGGGAACCCTTCAGGCTTTACAATGCAGCAGAAGAAGTTATTGGTGTTGTTTTGACTCAAGAAACCGACGGAAAAGAGCATGCTATTACATATTTGAGCAGGCGCTTGTTGGGCGCTGAGACAAGGTATACATTTATTGAGAAACTATGTCTATGCTTATATTATGCTTGCACAAAATTGAGACATTATTTAGTGCCGAGTGCTTGTATAGTAGCTTGTCAAACCGATGTCATTAAATACATGTTGCATAGGCCAATTCTTAGTGGTAGAATTGGCAAGTGGTCTTATGCTTTGATTGAATATGATTTGGCTTATGAATCTCTAAAATCCATGAAAGGCCAAATCGTTGCTAAATTTATTATTGAACATCGGATTGATGACAAGTATGACATTGATATAAACCTTGTCTCATTAGTACCGTGGAGATTATATTTTGATGGTTCAGTTTGTAGCAATGGCCAAGGTGTTGGTATTGTTTACATATCTCCTCATGGTGCTGCTTTTAAAGCCTCATGCCGCTTAGAATATTTTTGCACAAATAATCAAGCCGAATATGAAGCATTGTTATTCGTTTTAGAGATGTTGCTTGCTATAGGTGTTACACATATTGAGGCTTATGGTGATTCATTACTAGTGGTGCAGCAAATATCCAAAGTCTTTCTGTGTTTGGATGAATCACTTAATGTTTATCTTAATAAATGTCTAGATATAATTTCTACTTTGGATTGTTTTAGCACTGCTCATATATCTAGACATGACAATTGGAAAGCAAATGAGTTGGCACAATAGGCATCCGGCTACCATGTTGATCATGGCGTGTTTCATATTTCTGAAAAGCCAATGTCTAATCTTGCCGACGTAGGGGAGGCCGAACCGGAGCCCACCGTTTCGGCCATTAATGAAATATTCAATGCAGAAGAAAGTCAAGACTGGAGGAAACCCATTGTTGATTATTTCTGTGATCCTAGTAGAAGGGTGGACAGGGCTGTTCGGCAGATGGCTTTCAAGTATACAATGAGAGATGATGATCTCTATCGCCGAACAGTTGATGATGTTCTTCTAAAGTGCTTGGACGAGGACCAAGCGAGAGTTGCTATGGGGGAGGTCCATGAAGGTATTTGTGGCACTCATCAATCGGCTCCCAAGATGAAATGGTTGCTACGACATGCTGGATTTTATTGGCCGACTATGATTAATGATTGCTTCAGATATTACAAAGGGTGTGAAGCTTGTCAAAAATTTGGTGATATTCAGTTGGCTCATGCTGCTATGTTACATCCCATTATCAAGTCGTGGCCTTTCAGAGGATGGGGTTTAGACTTTATTGGACAAATTCATCCGTCTTCCTCGAAGGGGCATCGGTTCGTATTGGTGGCAACCGATTATTTCACTAAATGGTCTGAAGCAGTACCTCTCAAGAGCATGACACATACGGATGTGATTAAATTCATAACCGAGCACATTATTCATAGAATCGGCATTCCTCAAACACTGATTATAGATCAAGGCTCCTCTTTCATGTCACACCAAGTTAGAGAATTTGTCGAATCTTATAACATAAAATTGCTCAAATTCCTCTCCATATTATGCCCAAGCCAATGGACAAGCTGAGTCTAGAAATAAAATTTTAATCAAGCTCATCAAAAGGAAGATTGAGGATAATCCAAGGAGATGGCATGAGTTGTTGTCTGAAGCTTTGTGGGCACATAGGATCTCAAGACATGGTGCTACAAAGGTGACTCCATATGAGCTAGTATACGGTCAAGAGGCTGTTTTACCGGTGGAACTGAATTTGAATGCTTTGAGAATTGCCAAACAAAATGATTTATCGGCAGTAGACTTTTATAACTTGATGATGGACAATATTGATGAGATTGTCGATAAATGTTTGGCTGCTTTGAAGGCCATAGAGAGGGACAAGTTGAGGGTAGCAAGGGCTTACAATAAGAAGGTTAAGTTGAAGAATTTTCAAGTTGGCGATCTCGTCTGGGAAGTAATTCTCCCGATTGGTTCAAGGGACAGAAAATTTGGGAAGTGGTCTCCGAGTTGGGAAGGTCCTTTTAGAATTGCAAGAATAGTTCCCGGAAACTCTTATTTGGTGGAATCCGTACAAGGGGCACTGTTACCTCGAGCTCTCAATGGCAAGTACTTGAAGAAATACCACCCAAGTGTGTGGCAAGAAGCCTAAGTGGGCAATGGCCGATATATGACTATCGCCCTTAGCACAGACATGGCTGATACCTGATTATCGTCCTGAGGAAAATAAATGGCCGATGGAGTGTTGACATCGTCCTTAGAACAAACACAATACAAGTTATTTTTCGGCACACAAGCTTTGCTGAAAAATAGGGGGGCATGTGTTGACACCAGATTTTGGCATGGTCACGAATATGGGTTCGTATGCAAAAGTTAGAGGCAACACTTCACGGGCCGGCCCTGAGCGAGAAAGTATTCGGCCTTTGTCGGCTGAATGAAACCTTGCCGGGGTAAAACCTTGCCGATGTGAGGGCTTGCCGGCGTGAAAGCTTGCCGGCGTGGAAAGCTTGCCGGCGGAGAAGCTTGCCAGGGAGGAAAGCTTGCCAGGGGAAAAGCTTGTCGGGCGAAGACCTTGCCGGGGCTGAAAAGCTTGTCGGGTGAAGACCTTGCCGGGACTGAAAAGCTTGCCGGGAAAGAGCTTGTTGGGTGGAAACTGTCAAGGTCAATCCGACCAGAAGCTGAAGATGGGCTCAAGTGATTATCTAGTTGGACTCGGATGAAGAAGTGTTCAACATCAAAGTTATTCGTAACGTCGTCAACTTTGCTTTTGGAGTCATCATCATCCGATGTAGTATACGACCTGCAGAGACACAAGAGTTGGATGGTCCAGTTAGCTACATGACCGAGTCTGACTCGAAATTAAAGATGACCCCGTGGAGTATTCAAGATGGCCTTATTTGGAAAATTGATCAACATACGGATTGTTGGCCTCATCGAAGCATACAAAATTGATATTTGAACCGTCTCCATCGGAAGTCATATGCAGATTCCACGGCCCGCGCAAGGAGCAAGACAGAAGATTGGATCAGATTCGGGCTGAATCCAAGTGGGGCCAGAACTAGGACTCTAGGTCGTGAATTGATGTAATTTTCTTGTAAGGAAAGCCTAGATGAATCCTTTGCTTGTACGGGAAGTCCAGCCGCCTCTTATGTATGTTGGGGATGACGGCCGATTGAACAACACACAATCGAACAAATCAATATACTATTTTTTATCTATGTTTTATCTCTCCACCGTTTTTCTCTCTCGTTCTTCGCTGTTCTTCGTGTTTGAGAGCTGCGAATCCCGAGGCTCTAGGGGCGAGCGAATCGACCTAGGGCAGCCCATAGCTGCCACAATCCCTGACGGGGTCCCTCCCGGGTGCTCGGGGTTTCGGGTCTGCAAAAGCGCCCGCCGACTGTCTTGTGTATCGCGTTGTCGATCGGGTCTCCTTCGACATGAGCTGCAGTGCAT
The DNA here is from genome assembly GCF_002162155.2 of Triticum dicoccoides. Taxonomy (NCBI): domain Eukaryota; kingdom Viridiplantae; phylum Streptophyta; class Magnoliopsida; order Poales; family Poaceae; genus Triticum; species Triticum dicoccoides. The sequence goes on along the minus strand of NC_041382.1, from coordinate 181,504,126 downwards.
CACCCCCGGCATCAAGGGTACACGTGACGTGTTCGTGTGTCAACAAGAATGCCAATCAAAGGCTTGTTGCCACCGCAAGGAGTCTAAAAAAGCAGAAGCAAAGGCTCAAGGCTGCGCAAGACACACTCCAAATCAGATGGAGCAAAGTACTCAACACAGCAGCGAAGTATGGCGGTAATCACCCCACCAAGAGCTACCCGAAGCGGAAGTTGCTACCTGAATTCGATGAGGAGGCCTTAGATCCCCCACAACCAAAAATTAAAACTGCCACCTGGCTGGATAGACGACCTCACGGCCAACATAGAGCGGCAATCAATGCCGCACATAAGCCAATACGCGATCCACGCGAGGGCTCGCATCAAAAGGACGACGCAACCAGATCCATCTATGGACCACGCAGGCGCGCTCCAGCATACGATGCAACACAACAAACATCCGAACACTACGGTACACCCAGATACAGGGCTGCCGCACACCCCCTATGTTTCACCGACAAGGTGCTGGACCATGAATTTCCAGAGGGATTCAAACCCGTAAACATAGAGGCATACGACGGAACAACAAACCCTGGGGTCTGGATTGAGGACTATATCCTCCATATCCATATGGCTCGAGGAGATGATCTCCACACCATTAAGTATTTACCCCTCAAACTCAAAGGGCCAGGTCGGCACTGGCTTAAAAGCCTCCCCGAAAGCTCCATTGGAAGCTGGGAAGAGCTCGAGGACGCTTTTCGGGCAAATTTTCAAGGGACTTATGTTCGACCTCCGGACGCGGACGATTTGAGTCATATAACTCAACAGCCCGGAGAGTCAGCCCGAAAGCTTTGGAACATGTTTCTTACTAAAAAGAACCAAATAGTCGACTGTTCGGACGCCGAAGCCTTGGCAGCTTTTAAGCATAGCGTCCGTGACGAATGGCTTGCCAGACACCTCGGCCAAGAAAAGCCGAGAACAATGGCAGCATTAACAAGCCTCATGACCCGCTTTTGCGCGGCTGAGGATAGCTGTCTAGCCAGATGCAGCACCAGCGACCCCAGTACATCCGAAGTTAGAGATGGAAACGGGAAATCACGGCGCAACAACAATAACAAACGCCGGAATAAAGAAGACAGCACGAAGAGCATGGCAGTAAACGCCGGATTCAAAAGCTCTCGGCCAAGTCAGCAAAAGCCGCCCTCTAAAGGCGCCAGAGATGAACTGTCCAGCCTAAACAAAATTCTGGACCAAGTATGTTAGATCCATAGCACCCCCGGTAAACCTGCTAATCATACCCACAGAGAATGTTGGGTCTTCAAGCAGTCTGGCAAGCTCAACGCCGTACACAAGGGGGAGGATACACCAAGCGAAGACAAGGATGAGCCTCTCAAGCAAGACACTGGGGAACAAAAGAAATTTCCACCAGAAGTCAAAATAGTAAACATGTTACACATGATAAAGGGGAGAAACAAAGCGGCACTCCCAGATAAATATGCCCAAGGGCCTATCACCGCGGAGTCCTGCCACTGGTCGTTTCAACCGATCACTTTTGACCATCGGGATTACTCAGCAAGTATCCGGCGTGCAGAATGGGCTGCCTTAGTATTAGACCCAATAATTGACGGATACCACTTCACACGAGTCCTGATGGACGGTGGCAGCAGTCTAAACCTGATATATCAGGACACAATCCGCAAAATGGGGATAGACCCAACGAAAATTTTCCTCAGCAATACTACCTTTAAAGGAGTAACGCCCAGCCCAGGGGCTCATTGCACGGGCTCCCTGCTACTAGAAGTTATATTCGGCTTCCCCGATAACTTCCGTAGCGAAAATTCAACCTTCCACATTGCTCTGTTCCAAAGTGGCTATCAAGCACTACTTGGACGCGAAGCTTTCGCTCGCTTCAATGCAATACCGCATTACACTTCCCTCATGCTTAAGATGCCCGGTCCACGTGGCATCATTACAGTAAATGGAAATATTGAGCGATCCCTGCGCGCCGAGGAGGGTGCGGCTACCGCGGCAGCCGCACACTAAAACGGCCTCACCAACTAAAGTATTCGATAGGTCGCCAAGACCACGGACATGGTTAGACGAGTCTGGCACATCTATATGAAATTCGTACAGGTTTGATGGCCACACCCCTATCATAAACGCGCGCAAACGAATGTCAATTTTTACTCATCTTTAATTATACACGGTTTCTTTAAAAACTACCTTTCTGCATGACAACTTTTCACCTAAGTTCCTCTCTTTTACAGATGACCATCGTGCTATACCCGTCCAGGATACGGCACAATGGAGACACAGGCGCAGACGTGCAGCAGGGACCCGCTCCAAGGATTCTTTTTAGATTAAGACCCTGCGTAAACATTTTTTACTGTCTCTTGTTGATACACATCCCTCGGATTCTCAAATACAATTGAGAAGGATGATGACGTCTTGGCATGTGGCCACGTTAGAATAAACACCCGTACATGGACACAAGGGGCTTCTTACAAAGGGCACTATTTAGGCCTGGTCTATACCATAAAGACCGAATACCTTAGGGAGTGTTCGGCATCGCAAGTTTGGCCTTATATGCATCAACTCCGAATCATGTCTTTGGTCAAATGTTGGGTTTGCCCGAATCCTGTGTTTTGGTGCCTTACATTCCGTTCTATCGGCTAAGGCAGCACCAGGAGAACTACTACGATTGTGCCCTGGTTCGTCCGGACGAGCACCTCAGTAGAGAAAGCCGAAAACTGACTCTCATGATATAGCGCGAGACTGGTCAACCAATCGATGACCTATTGGAATGTTAGAATTCCTCCACTTTAACGAAGGGCTGTTTCCCGGCCAGGCATATACGCACCCCGAGTTTGGCAGAGTGCGGAGCCACCAGGGGCTATATAGTGGCCCCACCGTCAAACTCCTATGGCTAAGTGAAAGTGTTAAAGCATCATAGTCCGGTTGCCTCATTCACTTCGCTATCACCTTCTTAATAGGACCGAGACGTTGGGTTAAGTGTGAACATGTGTTTTCTGCGAGCACCTCTGCATTATATGCGTGGAGGTTGAAGCCGACGACTGCAATCTTTCAGGTTATATACATATATACATAAACGGCCGCACAGGAGGCACCATATTACTTTCCGACAAAAGTATAAATACAGCCTTACTACATTTCATAAAAACATTGTGTTTACAATGGGAATACATGTCACTCAAACATAATATTCTTCGAGCACTGGGCCTCTATCAAAGGAGCGCCCTCAAGAACCTCTTCAAAATAGTGCTCGGCAGCTACTCGGCCTATGGCCGAACCTTCCGCCGCAATAGTGGTAGCATCCATCTCCGCCCAGTATTCCTTGACACGGGCAAAGGCCATCCGCGAGCCTTCTATGCACGCCGACCTCTTCATCGCATTGATGCGCGGCACCGCACCAAGGAACTGCTACACTAAGCTGAAATAGCTTTTCGGCTTCGCCTTCTCCGGCCATAAGTGATCTACGACGGACCTCATGGCAAGCCCGGACAACCTATTAAGTTCGGCCCATTCGGCTAGCTGATCAGTCAAGGGAAGTGGACGCTCTGGAACGTTAAATTGCGACCAGAACAGCTTGTCCACTTCACGATCTGTCTGATCTTGGAAGTATTCAACCGCATCGACAGTGCTTGCCGCCAAGTCCATATATGCATCTGCCGAACTCCACAGCCGATCTAGAGGGGCATACCGCGGATCCCCAAACTTCCTCTACAGCAGAAAGGGCTTCCTAGCTGCAATATCCCCGGCTTCGCGCAGCTCCTCCTTCTTCGCCCTCATAGCAGAGCGAGTGTCTTTGGTCACCATCGTGGCCTTTTCAAGGTCCGCTGCCTTCAATTGGTTCTCTTTTTCAAGGAACTGGCAACGGTCGACAGTGTCTTTTAATTCTACGGCCATCTTGGCCATCTGCTCTTTGCTTTCGCAATGCGCGGCCTTCTCGGTAACTCTTCGGCTCCCTTCAAAGCAGCCGCATTACTAACTCTTGCTTGTTCCTTGGCTCGGGCAAGTTCCGCCCGAAGGGTCTCCACGGTGGCAGCTCCATCTGCAGTCACAGCATATTAAAGATACTGGCATCATGCTGCTCTTATTATGTGACATTCACCAGAAAAACATTACTTACCATGTGACTCGTCAAGCCGCTTGTTAACAAGGTCGATGTCGGTGCCTGCCGCATCTAGTTGCCGCTTTAGTTCGGCAAACTCATGAGTCCGGCTAGCCACCGGAGCTCCCACTACCTGCACATTAAAGCGGCATGCTTATTGCCTGGGACTACGATCCTCTGTTTGCCGCCATCCTCGGTGACAACCAGAGTCTCAGGGCCTACTATCGACACAGGGCACACCTAAAAATGTGCGGTACCATCACAAATGTACATAATTTTACGTACCTCAAAGCCCGTCAGTAGACTCACAAAGGCATCATGCAACCCGCTTTTGGCGGATGAAATCCTTTCCATCACCGTACCCATCAATGTACGGTGTTCCTCTGAGATGGCTGCTCGCTCCAACAGCTCCCTCAGTACGTCCGACCGCATACCAGACGGTGCCGGACTCTTTTGTTTGCTCTCTTCAAGAGCCGACGCTGAGGACTTCGGGTAACTATAGGATTATCCTCTGGCCTCACCGGATCCGGAGAGGCCCTCTGCGATGACACTTCAAGGTTGCCCGCTTCTTGAGCGGGGGAATCCGAGGGAGGCGTTTCGCTCTCCATCATCTCCAGAAGAAGATCCCCTGAAGACGAGCTCTGCTGAGAAGGGCTAAGATCCGAACTGCAAGATAAATGCTTTGGTTATTTTCCTCAGAGGTAAGGTAGTATATCTCCACTATTAAAGTACTTTCTGATTACTTACAGCTCGTTGGAGGGCTGATCCTCGCGCGGACTTTGTGCGGCAAAAGCACCCTCCAATGCAGGACCCTCTAGTGGAGACTTCTTCTCCCGTTTGGAAGCCTCGGTTTCCGGATCTTCAGAGGCAGTCCTCTTCCTTCCCCGAAGGGAGAGAAGGTCAGATTCTTCTCCTCGGTTATCCTCCTTCACTGAGGTTCTCATCCCCTCGGTTGGAATTGGTAGCGATGGGGCCCCGCTTTCGACCTCATTATCCCCCCTTTATCTTCCTTTGAGGGCTCCGGGCAGGGTGCTAGCTCGAGCATCTTTTCCAGTACCGGATTCTCCAAACCCTCAGGAAGGGGGGCCGAACACCGAATCATCTTCGCCTTAGTTAGCCAGTCCTAGTCAAAGAGCGACTTCTTAGAATGACGTCGTGGTAAAAAAAAGACTGTGTGTTCGGCGGTACGGTTGCTGCTCAGGCCCACGTCCTCGGTAGTATCCGGACATTCTATTTGGGGTTCAAAGAATGATTTGTACATCTCCTCGTGCGTCAGGCCGAGGAAATTATGAATAGTACGCGACCCTTCTGGGTTGAACTCCCACATGCGGAGGGGCCGATGTTTGCAAGGCGGGACTCGACGAACCAGCATGACTTGCGCCACCATAATCAAACTGAAATCTCCTTTGAAGAGATTTTGGATGCGGCTTTGCAGTACAGGCACGTCCTTGGCAGGACCCCAGCTCAGCCCTCTGCTAATCCATGACATCACTTGTGGTGGAGGGCCTGAGCGGAAAGCAGGGGCAGCCACCCACTTGGCACTTCTAGGAGCTGTGATGTAAAACCACTCCTGTTGCCATAATCCGGACACCTCTAGAAAGGAACCTTTGGGCCACATAGCTCCTGCTATCTTGCTTATTAATGCGCCTCCGCACGCTGCATACTGCCCCTTGACCATCTTCGGCTTCACGTTAAAGGTCTTGAGCCACATGCCGAAGTGAGGGGTAATGCGGAGGAAGGCCTCACACACGACAATGAATGTTGAGATGTGGAGAAAGGAGTCCGGGGCTAGATCGTGGAAATCTAGCCCATAATAAAACATCAACCCCCTAACGAAGGGATCCAGAGTGAGGCCTAGTCCTCAGAGGAAGTGGGAGATGAACACGACATCTTCGTTGGGTTCAGGAGTAGGGACGACCTGCCCTCGGGCAGGCAGCCGATGCGAAACCTCGGCGGTCAAGTATCTGGCCTCCCTCAACTTCTTGATGTCTTATTCCGTAATGGAGGAGGGCATCCATCGGCCTTGAAGGCTAGATCCGGACATGATTGAAGGTCCGGAGTACCTGACCTGGGCTTTGGGTGTTAGAACTCGAGGCGGGGGAAGGATTCGACTGAGCACGGGAGGGAAAAAAGTAAAGGCCTTGTCCCTTTCTAAAGAGGGTGAATATCAAGCGTCCTCTCCGTAGCCGTTTGGGACTTGCCTATAATCTAGGAGTCCTAGACACGGTTAGGTTACCCACAACCGTATAGATGAGAATCCCGTAATTAGGGGGACATGATCTCTGCTTTGACAAGACATTTCAAAAAACTGCCTTGTGTTATGTGCGGGGCTAGTTAAAGGAAACGGTTTGAATAATCACCGGGCCGTGACATAATGTCGTGCTGCCAAAACAAGTCAGCAAATTAGATTTGTGAAAATATTATTCTCTCTACGGTGGTATGTGGAACTTATTTTGCAGGGTCGGACACTATCCTTGTATTCAAATTCTTCAGTGGTATATTCGGAGGAGGAACCCACCTTGCAATGCCGAAGACAATACTATGCGCCGGACTCATCGTCATTGAAGCCTGGTTCAGGGGCTACTGAGGGAGTCCTGGATTAGGGGGTCTCCGGACAGCCGGACTATATCCTTTGGCCGGACTGTTGGACTATGAAGATACAAGATTGAAGACTTCTTCTCGTGTCCGGATGGGACTCTACTTGGCGTGGAAGGCAAGCTAGGCAGTACGGATATGGATATCTCCTCTCTTGTAATCGACCTTGTGTAACCCTACCCTCTCCTGTGTCTATATAAACTAGAGGGTTTTAGTCCGTAGGACACAACAACTACAACATACAATCATACCATAGGCTAGCTTCTAGGGTTTAGCCTCTCTGATCTCGTGGTAGATCTACTCTTGTACTACCCATATCATCAATATTAATCAAGCAGGACGTAGGGTTTTACCTCCATCAAGAGGGCCCGAACCTGGGTAAAACATCGTGTTCCCCGCCTCCTGTTACCATCCGCCTTAGACGCATAGTTCGGGACCCCCTACCCGAGATCCGCCGGTTTTGACACTGACAATGTCCATCCAACGGCCGTAGTGCTTCTTCAACCTCTGGTCTTCTTGCTCCAGCCGCCCAAACCAGCGCCGGTCGTGCCTCGTGCTCCTGCCTCTCATGGCCGGCTGCGATGCGGCGGAGGCCTCACCGCCCCCTACTACTCCCACCGCTGGCCAGGCCATCCCTCTACTCACCCACACACCCTACTACTCCCACCCGCTGGCCAGGCCTCACACCGCAGCGAACCAGTGAACCCTCGTACTCCTCTATGCGTGGGCACCCACTGCCGTGCCTTCCCCAGCTCCGCGTCGTCCCCTTCCTAGGCCTCGCCATCGTCCACCGCCCTGGTGCTCTCGGTGCAGCGTGGTCAACGTGGTCAAGGAATGGCTTCCATCGGACGTGGACTGTACATGGAAAGGCTGACAGCTGGGTCCACGGCCGCAGCAAGGAAGTGCCTCCTTATTACATGCAAAATAATTATTCCTCCACCTGATAGCGGGACCCACCGGACGAGCCACCGTATTTCGCAAAAAAAACATTTACCCCTGACTGCTGGGACCCACCAGCTACATCTTCGCACGCAAGGAAGTGCGTCCGGGCAAAAAAAACGATTCGCCCCCTGACTGCTGGGACCCACCAGCTACATCTTCACAGGCAAGGAAGTGCCTGATAGTCGGGACCCACCTGGTCGAAGCATACGTAGTGTTGTCATTCTGGTCGCGAATGTGTACGTACATACTGGTCGATGTAGAGGCACGCACGTGTCGTAGTAGAGGCGCGCACGTAGCATTTACACGTACGTACAGCGGCCAGGGTGCAAGAAAGAAAATACCGCCACGTATGTGTACATACGGGCGGGGTCTCGAATGCCTACTCGCGCATACGTACGGCCAGGGCTCGTGTACATGGCTGGGTCGGAAAGGAGAAACAGCGTCGTCGTCGTGTACATGGGGAGGCAACAGAATGCGTCGTGTTCATGGGGAGGCAACAAAATGCGTCATGTTCATCGGGAGGGCTTGGACGGAACAGGCGATGGATACGAGGCCTGGCATACCGCAGAACAGAGGAAACAGCCTTGTGTTCGACCGGCCACAGTCGAAACGGGATCCTGTTCATCGGGAGGGGTCTGGCGTACCGCAAAACAGAGGAAACGGACCTCCTACGGTCGAAACGGGGGTCCTGTTGATCGGGAGGGGTGTGGCGTACCACAAAACGGATGAAATGGACTTGTGTTGGAGCGCTACGGTCGAAACGGGGGTCCTGTTCATCGGGAGGGGTGTGGCGTACCGCAAAACAGGACTCCACGGGATACTGTTCATCTCCACCGTCGAACCCCTCCAGCCTCCACGAGCTACTGTTCATCCACCGTCGACCTCCTCCAGCCTCCACCTGCGACTGTTCATCCACGGGCTCCTGTTCATCCAGCCTCCACCACGCGCTACTCCACCGGCTACTATTCAACCAGCCCTCTCCATGGGCTCTTGTTCAACCACCCCTCCACAGGCTACTATTCATCCTGCCCTCCACCGTCTACTGTTCATCCTGCCCTCCACGGGGTGGTCCTATTCATCCAGCCCTCCACGAGGTCCTATTCATCCAGCCCCAACCGGCTCGATCGATCGGGGTCTTGTTCATCCAGAGGCAACACCACGGGGTCCTATTCATCCACCCCCACCGGGAACTGTACATCCAACCCCCCCTGCAACACTCACTGTTCATCCAGAGGCAGCATCGATCGGCTTCAGTTAGCAGCAGTAGCGAAGGAATCGCTCGATCGGGTTCAGTTAACAGCCATCGATCGATCGCTCGAGTTCAATAACGCGTAGCCTGCAGTGCAATCGCTCGGGTTCAGTTAGAGCCCAACGCCTTGCTCGGGTTCAGTTAGAGCCAACACCTCACACACACGCGCGTACGTGTATGAGAGAAACGCGCATCGCTCGGCCCCCGACCTCCCATCGTAACCGGGAACTCCCCGAAATTTTCCTCTCCCTCACTTCTACCACGGTTTTTTCTGTCATGGACGGCCCAAAGAATGTCATGCAGCTGCATCTCCGGCCCGCCCAGGATGAAAAGCCCATTTTCTGTCATGATTTTTTGTCATAGTAGTAGGAGCCCACCACATCTATGATGATACCGGGTTTTGTCACAATTATCGTCATAGAAGTGTCATATGTATGACAGAAAAAAATCATTCAGCCCAAAATGTCACGGATGTGTCTTTTTTTGTAGTGTGTGTCCACGTACCCTCGTAGACCGAATGCGGAAGCGTTGGCACAACGCGGTTGATGTAGTCAAACGTCTTCACGATCTGACCGGTCCAAGTACCGAACGCACGGCACCTCTGAGTTCTGCACACATTCAACTCGATGACGTCCCACGAGCTCCGATCCAGCAAAGCTTCATAGGAGAGTTTCATCAATATGACGGCGTGGTGATGGTGATGATGATTCTACCGACGCAGGGCTTCGCCTAAGCACCGCTACGATATGATCGAGGTGGATTATGGTGGAGGGGGGCACCGCACACGGCTAAGAGAGCAATGGTCAATTGTTGTTTCTATGGGGTGCCCCCCTTCCCCGTATATAAAGGAGCAAGGGGGGAGGAGGCGGTCGGCTAGGGAGAGGTGCGCCAAGAGGGGGAGTCCTACTCCCACTGGGAGTAGGACTTGTCCTTTTCCTAGTAGGAGTAGGAGAGGGGGAAGGAAAGGGAGAGGAGGAGAAGGAAAGAGGGGGGCGGCCCCCTTGCCCAAAACCAATTCGGGTTGGGCCTTGGGGGCGCGCCCCACACTCCCCTTGATGCCCTCTATTTCCTCCGGTATATGTCTGAAACCTTCCGGAACCTTTCAGGTGTCCGAACATAGTCGTCCAATATATCGATCTTTATGTCTCAACCATTTCGAGACTCCTCATCATGTCCGTGATCATATCCGGGACTCCAAACTACCTTCGGTACATAAAACACAAAAACTCATAATACCGATCGTCACCGAACTTTAAGCTTGCGGACCCTACGGGTTTGAGAACTATGTAGACATGACCGAGACACGTCTCCGGTCCATAACCAATAGCGGAACCTGTATGCTCATATTGGCTCCCACATATTCTACGAAGATCTTTGTCGGTCAAACCGCATAACAACATACGTTGTTCCCTTTGTCATAGGTATGTTACTTGCCCGAGATTTGATCATCGGTATCTCAATACCTAGTTCAATCTCGTTACTGGCAAGTCTCTTTACTAGTTCTGTAATACATCATCCCACAACTAACTCATTAGTTACAATGCTTGCAAGGCTTATAGTGATGTGCATTACTGAGTGGGCCCAGAGATACCTCTCCGACAATCGGAGTGACAAATCCTAATCTCGAAATACGCCAACTCAACAAGTACCTTCGAAGACACCTGTAGAGAACCTTTTTATAATCACCCAGTTACGTTGTGACGTTTGGTAGCACACAAAGTGTTCTTCTGGTAAACGGGAGTTTCATAATCTCATAGTCATGGGAACATGTATAAGTCATGAAGAAAGCAATAGCAGCATACTAAACTATCAAGTGCTAAGCTAACAGAATGGGTCAAGTCAATCACATCATTCTCCTAATGATGTGATCCCGTTAATCAAATGACAACTCATTTCTATGGCTAGGAAACATAACCATCTTTGATCAACGAGCTAGTCAAGTAGAGGCATACTAGTGACACTCTGTTTGTCTATGTATTCACTCATGTATCGTGCTTCCGGTTAATACAATTCTAGCATGAATAATAAACATTTATCATGATATAAGGAAATAAATAATAACTTTATTATTGCCTCTAGGGCATATTTCCTTCACCGGAGTACCCGTGTGATCATCCTATGGTTCCCCACCCAGGCTTAAAGGGATCATAAGATTATTCATGCTAGAAACTTCCTTGTGCAGCCACAAGCTATTATGGGCTCTAGCATAGAGGAGTAAGTTGCATGACCTCTTCCAGTGGTAGGCTAGCTGATGTAGGGGATGTAGGTTGGTACAGTCTACCCGGGGTTAGAGTTAATGCTTCTGAAAAACTGTGTCTCGGTTATCTGTTTCTCAAACACCACGTAGTGCGAGAAATCCAATGGAGTAGATCGAGTCTTGTGGGGAAAGTGTGCAAACCTCTGCATAGTGTAGAAACTAATCATGGTTAGCCGTGTACCTGGTTATGGACATCTTGAGTATCTGGATCTTGGATTATCATATTGATCTCATCACTCTATTACTTAATTTGTTGGGTTGTTAATTACTTTCTAATTGGGATTGAGTTGGAGGAACCTTCTCAATGTTTAACAACTACCATGATAGTTAAATAAAATACATTCCTTTGTTGTGGGGGAAAATTGGCTTTTCGCAAAAACATTATAACGATAGAGCCTCCACCAGCCATATATGCATGTAGTGATAGCATTTACCTGTTCATTGCTCTACTGTGTTATATTGCCAGCATATTCCATGTGCTGACCCGTTTTCGGGCTGCAACATATCATATTGTAGACTTTTCAGACGAAGAGTAAGGTGCGCTAGGTCGTTGTCATGCACTCAGCTATGCCGTTGGAGTTGATGAACTCACTTTATCTTCCAAGCCTTCTGTTGTTATCTTACTTAGATGGCCTTAAGCAATATTTATTGTAATAAGTTCGATTTGGAGACTATCGATGTAATAAGTGTGTGATTGCTACTATAACACCCCAAAAATTTAACCATGATTTATTAATTAAAATTTTGCCATGGTAAATTAAATTTTTATTTTCTGGATTTTCTTTTGATTCAGAACCATTCTTTTCTCCTGAATTGTGGAGTTTTCACCCCAAGTGAAAACTTTCCAATAATATTGTTGGACTTGTATATCTTCCCAAGACCATTTCTTTTTATCAGTGGAATTATTTATATAATTATTTTTTCTGAGCTTTATTTCTTTTAAAATGGTTTCTCATAAGTTTTAGAGCCTCTTTTGCACTACAACCCTTTGATAAATTTATTTAAAAGTTCCCCCAAAATTTGGGGATGTTAGTAGAAGTGTATAATTCATTCCTATGCAAAAACCCACTGGTGTTCTTTGGAAAATTTGAGTAAACTGTCCTCATCTTCATACTGGTTCAGTTTGGTGATTTGCACTGCAGCCATACTTTATATTGCCCTATTGCCCATGATATTGTGCCTGCTTATTGACCAGCCTACCAAACCCTTAAGTCCAGGAGATTGGACCCATTGGAGTATTTTTGGTCCATGCAATAATGCCCTTTATTTTCTGTCCAGATTTGGTTTTCTCAAAAACTTGCGCTAGGGAGTTTTTGTTTTTGTCAAACCAACCTTGCCACCCTCTTTATCATCTAAAGAGACTCTGATCTGGAGTTTTTGGCCACCCAAAGAGATGCCTAGATGCCCATGGCATTCTGTCGAGCACCTTGTGTTCATGGACAGTTTTGGCATAGTTTTATTTTTGCAATGTGATCTTGCCCCTCTGGACAAACCAGCATGTCCACTAATCTCCTAGCCACCTCCGAACTTGTCATGTTAATTTGCATTGTCTCCCAAGCCCTCTAGGCCACCCTAGCATTCCGTCGAGCACATGGCGCGCGTGCTCTGGGCGCGCCCAGAGCGTATGTTTTGCACGCGCGCGCGCAACCTAGCCGCCGCAGCCTGCCGTCACAACCATCCAAGCCGCCCTCGGCGCCCCACAGCGCCGCCGTCAGAGCCCTCTTGGCGGCACGCCGGCGTCTGCAGCAGGCTCCTGCCATGGACGGCGCCGCCCGAGCCACTCCAGCGCGCCAGCTGCCCCAGGAGCAGGATGATCTCATCCTTGAGCCCGTCCGCTAGCGTCCGTCGCCGCCACGCGCCCCCTTGGCTACAGAACAGCGGTTTGCCGGTCTTATCCTCGCCTGCCGACAGAACCAACCTCCCCTCCCTATAAATAGGAGACCCCGTGCTCAACCAGACCCTTAGGCGACCTTGGGCCATCCCTCCAGACCCCCACCGCCAGCAATCGGTGGAGGGAGGCCGTCTTCCCCATCTCCGGTCAGTTCGGCTGCCACCACACTCCGGTCCCGTTCGTCGCGAGCAGGGCCTCCCCAGTCCATCCAGTGCCACCGTCCGACTCCCCTAGACCGTGCGGAGCCGCCCAACCGCTCAGCCTCAACCGGGAGTCGCCTAGGCCGAGACCCCTTTAGCTCCCGAAGCCGTCGTCTGCCGCGGAGCTCGCCGCCGGCGAATCCCTTCGTCTCCGCCAGCCTTTCGACCACTGGGAGAACCGCCCTGTACCAGCGGATCCATCCCCGCCCTCAGAATCCCACAGGGAGCCGCCGTTCGTCGGCGGCAATCGCTGAAGCCCTGCCTTCGCTCGGCTAGAGGAGGAAGGAGGCACGGGCGACTGGCCAAACCTGACCAGTTGGCCCAAGGGACCCACTGTCAGCGACACAGCGATGGCCCGCGCTGGTTTAAGTGGAAACGTAAACCCAAAAGTATGTCTTCCCACATCAAAAACGTATTCTTATTCGAACCGTTTTTATTTTTCTGTTTTATTTAAAAACAGAGTTTGACTAAACTTTCACTAGCTATAACTTTTAAAATACTAGTCCATTTGACTGGATTCTTTGTCTATTGGTTCTCAAATTTTGTCTAGTGTATTTTCATATTTATTTGAAAATTTTCTAAACAACTTTTTTTGTACAGTTTGAAACTATGTGTTAATTTGAAATTTTCTTAAATAGGATTTTGGAGAGGGAAACAACTTCTGAAAAGTGCACCCCACCTACATACTCTTGGAAGGCAAGCATTCTGAACCCTGGCATAATATTGTTGTGTGTTGTTTGATACGGTTACAACAACACCTTGACAGGAAGTATTCGTTATTTTATGTGATGGTATGATCATACTCATGAATGCATAATGAAGATTCCTTGCTGTTGGAATTTGATATGCTTGTGATAGTAATCACTCTCGTATGCCTTTCATGCCTACCGGAAGGAATCCGGGAAAGTCTCTGTCTTGGGTAGACACGAACTTGTCTCAAATAATTCGTTGAGACGATTATGTCCGGTAAGGCATGGTGAGGTATGATGAGTGGTGATTCTGTTTGTTGGTGTGAAATACATTTGTTATACTAATCCTGCAGGGAATGCCTTAACCTCCTGAGTGGACCATAGATCGAGTCTTGTTCCAGTAACCCCCATACTTGTTTCATACTACCACTTGTCCTGCCCTAGGTAGGGTACGGTTCAGTAAGTTGTCAACCCCTTCCTAGCACACACCGTACAGAGAGGCCATGGTGGAAGATACCGGCTGCATCTGGTAGACATGCCACCTGGTCCGGGGGCATGGGTGTTTCTGGTTGGAGCCGAGGGGGTAGCTCCCCTAGTTTGCGCGTGTTATAAATTTTGTGATCCCATGCTAGACGAGGTTATAGCCTCCCCACTTAGAGTTTCGCTTAACGGGTGTCGTGGGTGATTCCAGACACCGGTAAGTTAGGCCGGTGTGTGCGGTAAGGTGTGTTTTCAACTAAAAGACCATAGACGGAATTAGTCCCGATGGACTAAAGGAATCCGTTACTCGTGGGTAAAGAGTACACCCTCTACAGAGATTATATCTATTCGAATAGTCGTGTCCTAAGGACTACAGTCTGGGATGGGTCAAGTGTCGGTCTTCGGAGGAAAAATTGCTAAACCAGAACATTGATCATGACCTGGGACATATGATGATTATGATTATTATTACTATAACCTAACCATTGGTATTATTTGAATTATTGAGTATCCCTGGGACGGTTCTACCTCCTGGATATTCACTGTGATTATTCTCATATAAGCCCTTTTTGTGGTGTCGCTGAGACGCCCGACTGTGGCATGCTTGTTATTTATTTACTTTATAAGCCCTTTATGTGGTGTCGCTGAGACGCCCGACTGTGGCATGATTGTTATTTATTTACTTTATAAGCCCTTTATGCGGTGTCGCTGAGACGTCCGACTGTGGCATGCTTGTTATTTATTTACTTTATAAGCCCTTTATGTGGTGTCGCTGAGACGCCCGACTGTGGCATGCTTGTTATTTATTTACTTTATAAGGCCTTTATGTGGTGTCGCTGAGACGCCCGACTGTGGCATGCTTGTTATTTATTTACTTTATAAGCCCTTTATGTGGTGTCGCTGAGACGCCCGATTGTGGCATGCTTGTTATTTATTTACTTTATAAGCCCTTTATGTGGTGTCACACAGACGCCCGACTGTGGCATGTTTGTTACTTATTCCCTTTATAAGCCCTTTATGTGACGTCGCTCAGACGCCCGACTGAGGCATGCTCTATATTATTATCCTGTCGAAGCGTCGCTTCAGACACCCGATCGGTGCATTTTATTTCTATTCCCGAATTGTTTATTCATGTTTTATATGAATAACCTGCTTGCGTGCATCATGAATTTTATTTCCTAACTGATGAAGTGATCATGGCATATTTCAAAGCATAATTATCATCTGTTATATTATACATGTGATCATAATGTTTGCGAGTACATTCAAAGTACTCACTAGCTTGTCCCTGGCTATTGTCTTGGCCAGATTTCTTGCATGGAGAGGGGCACTGCGATGACAGCCCCGGAACCTAGGCAGTGATGATAACAGTCTCGCGAAGATAGGAGTTGTCCAGGTCAGCTGTTCCTGTGGGAAATGGAGTCCCATAGACGCTAATGAACCGCAAACCGCTTCCGCCATCAACCACTAGAAACCATTTGTTGTACTCATAGGCCAGAATGGTCTTGTACTACACATTTTGTATTTTGCTTGGAGTTTCTGTATCAAGTTGGTGTCTCATCAGGTAACAGTAATCCTGGGGCTAGTGAGCACAAGGGCCATTTTCTGGGAAATTAATATCCTGGAAATCCAGTCGTGAGAACCTTAGTATCAGAGCCAGGTTGACCATTGGCTAATCCTATCTTGGCCAGGTCAATAAACCTAGATTAACCAACCCACCAGATCTTAACCTAACCCCAGCCAAGCTTCTCGTGTAAGATAGCCACACAGTGACCCCTAACCTTTTGGCAGTCGGTGCCCAACCTATCAGCCTAGCATGTCGATCACGCGCCAGTGACCGACACCTAAATAGTCTCTTTTGCAAGCGTGCGAAGGAAGACTCCGTCCCCTTTTTCTATAAAAAGGGCACGCTAGCCTCAACCCAGCACAACACAGCCTCTTCCCCAAACCGAGCTATAATGCCTGGCCCCATTGTGCACAATGAGACCACAACAACCAACCTTAGAGGTTTTGTGACCGTGCTAGCAAACCTCACCCGTCGTGCCTTTGCATTAGAAGATCCCCCAGAGTATGTTGTGTACCAAGGGCCCATGAGCGGTGAGAGCCGTCAATTCTGGGCCACTGTGCACGTCTATGGTAGGGGTCTATCGCCAGAACACCCCTACAGGTTCACCGGAAGGACAAGTTCCTTTGAGCCACAAGCCATCCAACTAACTGCTCGAGAGGCTATAGTTCAACTCCGGCATTTGTCGCCCAGAGTTAAATGTCGCTCGTTATACTACTACCCCACCCGTGACGGGTATGGTAGGCCACCCCAGGTTGCCAACGGAGATCACGAGACAGATCCTGCATTGTTGCATCTAGTGCGCTATGTAAGTGCACTAGAGGAACTGTTTGATCAAATCACCCTTGATCTGATCGCAGCTTGTGGAGAACTGGTTCACCGAGCCCCGGCAAGAGGAGGGGATGAGCCCGACACCGACAACCCAGTCATGTTGTTCGGACAACCGATCGAGTCCTTGAGGTCTGCCCTAGCCATCAACCAAAATGCTTTGGTGTCCCCAGAAGTGCTTCGTCGCCTTTTGGGAACACACTCCAACGGGGTTGTGGCCAACAACCCCCGCGATGGTCATCATCGCTACCCTGACCCTGCAGCTCCTCAACTCCATCCAGCTAACCCCGACGGTGAAACCCGTGGAGAAGCCTCGGCGTCCACAAGGCACGCCCGCTTAGATATTAACGAGGTAGACTAAGTCACTCGAGTAGTACCGAGTCTTAGTATGTCCACGCCCTGTAATTGTGTGATCTTGTATCGCCATAATTAAATGTTGTCTACTTGTGTGCCCCTATTTTAAATAGTAGCCATGCATAAGTATGTTGGTGTACGGTTGCATTTTTAATTCCGGGCGTAGCTACCAAAAACCACCCCCGACGACACCCACAGTAATATGTCACTTTTGTGAGAGATATGTGTATCTATGGCATTGACCCCAACCCCATAGAGCAGAACCGACAAACTAGTTGCCGATCACCGTGATAAATGACCCAGCCCAGATGCTATATAAAAGGCCACCTCATGACCTTACCAAGTATCCCTCACCTTGTGCACAACTCTCACAGCTATTTCTTTACCATGCCAAGCCCTAGTATTTATCTGAGAACTCCATATGCAACCCCAGGTAGTTTTATTAACATATTGTGGGACTTTACCTGTAGTACCATGAGTTCTACCCATCCACCCCAGTACGAGTTGCTCAAATCGAGGATCACCCCATCCACCTCGAAATGTTGGGCAGTGGTGCACATCCCTCCCGCAAACCCAAACCAAGACCCAACGGAAGTCTCCTTCATGGGGAAATCTATGCCGACCCCGCAAATGGCCATAGAAGCTGCTGCGTATGAAGCGCTTGCTTGCCTTCGATTCGCGGTACCCTATGCCAGTGAATGATGGTATTATTACTTCCCAAGTCGTGCAGCACCTGGAGAAGTAGCATCTTTTCCCGGTGGACGAATTGAGGGAGACCCAGTACTGGACAACCTTGCCCAGTATGTCATCGCTCAAGAACATTTGACCCAACGAGTAATGGGTTATCTCCAGAGCCTCGCTGACTTAAACCCTCAGATCGCCATCGGCAGACCACTGAGGCCCGACCAAGAGAGACGCGTTCTTCGACTAGTCAACCCGCTTCCCCCGATAGAAGAGGAGTGTGCCCCAGTACCAGAGACGTTTACTCAGGACCCTGTCTATTTGTCGTTTTCATTGTAGACGTCAATGCTATGTTTATTGTCCCAGCATCTAGTTATGTGGTGCAACTTATGCATGGTATCCTAAATTTGTGCAATGAATTAAATATTTGGTTTCAATTAATGTGAGTAGTTTTTACTGCTGTTAATTTTGATTAACTAATTTCACTCTCGATAAATTCTGAAGTGAGATTTTTCCCTGAGTTGTTGCAGCGTACATCTCTTCACGACATAGATTTTTATTCACGCAGCACCACGACAGCATACTCACAACCACAACCACTCGACCACGTGCACTAATTGCAAATCCACATGCACATTTTGCACCTAACTGATCACCTCCCTAGCACACCACAGTCTCTGAAGGAGAGATTTATGGGTAATTATTCGGGTGCAAGTTGCCTCCAGCACACTGACAACAGTTAGCACCCGACAGCGCACTTAATCCTCATGATCACCGCCACCGCGGAGAGCTAACACTCGAGCGGCAGCATCACGACGATCATCGAGGATCATCACGCACAAGAGCACGGTGAACCCCAGCAATGCCGCCAACCCTCCGCACATCAGGATCATGTACCAGTCAGGCACCACCTCCGCCATTAGAGCCTCGTTTCGAGCTCCTGCAAACAGAATTGGAGGAGAAGGAAGGAGAAGGAGAAGCAAGGCCAGGTGTGAGGAAGAAGAAAGGAGCACCTCGGTCATTTTATAGCTCGAGATCGGTGTACGATGGGCGAAGTCCACCAGCGCCGCTCGTCGCTCGATCGCCGGTGTTCGGAGGCGAATCCACGAGCAGTGTCGATAGTGCACTGGCCCGCGAGGTAAGTGCACGCTGCACCGGCAGCTAGCGCGCCGCGCACTATCGCAATACGGCCTAGATGCTCTACGTGCTAGATGTTGCCGGTGGAGAAAGCGCGGGAAAGCACGCGAGAGAGAGGAAGAAAAGAGAGCCAGAGGTAGAAGAAGAGACTGACAGTGGGCCCTGGGTCCACCTGTCAGCCAAAGAGAGCACTGTGCTCTCGGGTACGACCAGCGTGTTTTAGAAATTTAGAAATCTTATTCTAAATTCACTGTAACCAAAAGTAGAAATTTCTCGTTTTCCCAACCATAGATTTTTCCACGCAGCGCCAGTATTCCACACTGTAGTCTTACACCACTTAAATTGCCCACTCACTGTAGCCACATTTTATTGCATGAGTAGGATGGTTATTTTTGTGATATTACTTTGAGGACGAGATTTTTCTTAAGGGGGATAGTGTTGTGACACCCCAAAAATTTAACCATGATTTATTAATTAAAATTTTTCCATGGTAAATTAAATTTTTATTTTCTGGATTTTCTTTTGATTCAGAACCACTCTTTTCTCCTGAATTGTGGAGTTTTCATCCCAAGTGAAAACTTTCCAAAAATATTGTTGAACTTGTATATCTTCCCAAGACCATTTCTTTTTATCAGTGGAATTATTTATATAATTATTATTTTTCTGAGCTTTATTTCTTTTAAAATGGTTTCTCATAAGGTTTAGAGCCTCTTTTGCACTACAACCCTTTGATAAATTTATTTAAAAATTCCACCAAAATTTGGGGATGTTAGTCGAAGTGTATAATTCATTCCTATGCAAAAACCCACTGGTGTTCTTTGGAAAATTTGAGTAAACAGTCCTCATCTTCATTCTGGTTCAGTTTGGTGATTTGCACTGCAACCATACTTTATCTTGCCCTATTGCCCATGATATTGTGCCTGCTTATTGACTAGCCTACCAAACCCTTAAGTCCAGGAGATTGGACCCATTGGAGTATTTTTGGTCCATGCAATAATGCCCTTTATTTTCTGTCCAGATTTGGTTTTCTCAGAAACTTGTGCTAGGGAGTTTTTGTTTTTGTCAAACCAACCTTTCCACCCTTTTTATCATCTAAAGAGACTCTGATCTGGACTTTTTGGCCACCCAAAGAGATTCCTAGATGCCCATGGCATTCTGTCGAGCACCTTGTGTTCATGGACAGTTTTGGCATAGTTTTATTTTTGCACTGTGATCTTGCCCCTCTGGACAAACCAGCATGTCCACTAATCTCCTAGCCACCTCTGAACTTGTCATGTTAATTTGCATTGTCGCCCAAGCCCTCTGGGCCACCCTGGCATTCCGTCAAGCACATGGCGCGTGTGCTCTGGGTGCGCCTAGAGCGCACGTTTTGCATGCGCGCGCGCAACCGAGTCGCCCCAGCCTGCCCCTGGCCTTTGCTCGCCCGCAGGGCCGCGCCCTGTTCTCATCCGCACGTCAAAACCATCCAAGCCGCCCCTGGCGCCCCACAACGCTGTCGTCAGAGCCCTCTTGGCGGCACGCCCGAGCCACTCCAGCGCGCCAGCTGCCCCAGGAGCAGGACGATCTCATCCTCGAGCCCGTTCGCTAGTGCCCGTCGCCGCCACGCGCCCCCTTGGCTACAGAACGGCGGTTAGACGGTCTTATCCTCGCCCGCCGACGGAACCAACCTCCCCTCCCTATAAATAGGAAACCCCATGCTCAACGAGACCCTCAGGCGACCTTGGGCCATCCCTCTAGAGCCCCACCTCCAGCAATCGACGGAGGGAGGCCGTCTTCCCCGTCTCCAGTCAGTAAGGCCGCCGCCACACTCCGGTCCCGTTCGTCGCGAGCAGGGCCTCCCCAGTCCATCCAGTGCCACCGTTCGACTCCCCTAGACCGTGCGGAGCCGCCCAACCGCTCAGCCTCAATCGGGAGCCGCCTAGGCCGAAACCCCTTTAGCTCCCGAAGCCGCCATCCGCCGCGAAGCTCGCCGCCGGCGACTCCCTTCATCTCCGCTAGCCTTTCGACCACTGGGAGAACTGCCATGTACCAGCGGATCCATCCCCGCCCTCAGAATCTCGTGGGGAGCCGCCGTTCGTCGGTGGCAATCGCCGGAACCCCACCTCCGCTCGGCCAGAGGAGGAAGGAGGCGCGGGCGACTGGTCAGACCTGACCAGTGGGCCCAAGGGACCCACTGTCAGCGACACAGCGATGGCCCGTGCTGGTTTAAGTGGAAACGTTAACCCAGAAGTACGTCTTCCCGCCTCGAAAACGTTTTCTTATTCGAACCATTTTTATTTTTTTGTTTTATTTAAAAATAGAGTTTGACTAAACTTTGACTGGCTATAAGTTTAAAATACAAGTCCATTTGACTGGATTCTTTTTCTGTTGTTTCTCAAATATTGTCTAGTTTATTTTCATATTTATTTGAAAAATTTCTGAACAACTTTTTTTGTACAGTTTGAAACTATGTGTTAATTTGAAATTTTCTTAAATAGGATTTTGGAGAGGGAAACAACTTTTGAATAGTGCACCACACCTACATACTCTTGGAAGGCAAGCATTCTGAACCCTGGCATAATATTGTTGTGTGTTGTTTGATACGGTTACAACACCACCTTGACATGAAGTATTCGTTATTTTATGTGATGATATGATCATACTCATGAGTGCATAATGAAGATTCCTTGCTATTGGAATTTGATATGCTTGTGATAGTAATCACCCTCGTATGCCTTTCATGCCTACCGGAAGGAATCCGGGAAAGTCTCTGTCTTGGGTAGACATGAACTTGTCTCAAATAATTCGTTGAGACGATTATGTCCGGTAAGGCATGGTGAGGTATGATGAGTGGTGATTCTATTTGTTGGTGTGAAATACATTTGTTATACTAATCCTGCAGGGAATGCCTTAACCTCCTGAGTCGACCGTAGATCGAGTCTTGTTCGAGTAACCCCCATACTTGTTTCGTACTACCACTTGTCCCTGCCCTAGGTAGGGTACGGTTCAGTAAGTTGTCAACCCCTTCCTAGCACACACCGTACAGAGAGGCCATGGTGGAAGATAGCGGCTGCATCTGGTAGACATGCCACCTGGTCCGAGGGCATGGGTGTTTCCGGTTGGAGCCGAGGGGGTAGCTCCTCTAGTTTGCGCGCGTTATAAATTTTGTGATCCCGTGCTAGACGAGGTTGTAGCCTCCCCACTTAGAGTTTCGCTTAACGGGTGTCGTGGGTGATTCCAGACACCGGTAAGTTAGGCTGGTGTGTGCGGTCAGGTGTGTTTTCAATTAAAAGACCATAGATGGAATTAGTCCCGATGGACTAAAGGAATCCGTTACTATGGGTAAAGAGTACACCCTCTGCAGAGATTATATCTATTCGAATAGCCGTGTCCATGGTTAAGGACTACAGTCTGGGATGGGTCAAGTGTCGGTCTTAGTGTCGGTCTTCGGAGGAAAAATTGCTAAACCAGAACATTGATCATGACCTGGGACATATGATGATTATGATTATTATTACTATAACCTAACCATCGGTATTATTTGAATTATTGAGTATCCCTGGGATGGTTCTACCTCATGGATATTCACTGTGATTATTCTCATATAAGCCCTTTTTGTGGTGTCGCTGAGACGCCCGACTATGGCATGCTTGTTATTTATTTACTTTATAAGCCCTTTATGTGGTGTCGCTGAGGTCAGCTGTTCCTGTGGGAAATGGAGTCCCATAGACGCTGATGAACCGCAAACCGCTTCCGCCATCAACCACTAGAAACCAGTTGTTGTACCCATCGGCCAGAATGGTCTTGTACTACACATTTTCTATTTTGCTTGGAGTTTCTGTATCAAGTTGGTGTCTCATCAGCTAACAGTAATCCTGGGGCTGGTGAGCACAAGGGCCATTTTCTGGGAAATTAATATCCTGGAAATCCGGTCGTGACAGCTACTCTGTTATAAATCCTTCGAATATTGTGTATGTCAGCATTACCGATCTAGGGATGACACTTATGCAGAGAGACTTGACCGTCTGAGGTCGGGTCGCTACAAGATGATATCAGAGCACACGCTGAATGTAGGACACGACCACTAAGATGAGCCATAGGTCACTCTTGTCTACTCATTTCTGACTCCTCTCCATCTTCTACTCTTTAGGATGGCGGGCTCAAGGAACAAGTTTGCGCAACCAGATGAAGACACACCCTTTGGAAGACACTTGAAGGAAGTCACTAGGTAGCTGAACATAGGAACACCAAGCTTCACCAGGACCTACACCGCCACTTTACTAGAAGAGGAGCGTTGGATGATACGAGTTCAAGTTCCAGGAAGGACATTCATGCCATTCACTGAGCCCATAAGAGTTTTTCTTTGATGCACCAACCTGGAGTCTAGGCAAGAGCATGGCAACCCACATTGATGTGTGACGCATCAGAGAAGTCTACAAATAGGAGCTGAAGGACACTATCTACTAGATATGTGGGCACCAAGATGAGCAATGGGTGATGATCAGCACTAGGAGGGACAGGTCCATTGCCGCTTTCATCCAAGAGTTAAACCAACACATTCATCGACAGGAGAACCAAATGTGTGCAAGCATGATAGATCTGAAGAAGGTGATGACCAGGAACATGGAGCTAGAAGAGGAACTCAAGTCTACACGTGACGGATACGAGGAGAAAATCGCAATACTAGTGGAGATGAATGACGACCTAACAAGGGAGCTCGGAGTATTCATGGGAGACCCCGTGCCAGGAGGAGATGACGATCAATCCAAGGACATTCATTCTGAAGACTAAATCATCATTAACGACACCGACCCCGACCCCGACAACAGTGATGATGATTACGAAGATGAAGCTGGAGCAGATATCATGGAGTCTTCCATCGATCAAAGTTTCTAGTAGACCACCACATGATCAGTAGTATTCCCCCATGTAAATAGTATAGTCCGAGCACTGTAACGGTAGTTAGATCGATTGTATGCCCTTGCTTGAAATTGATTTCGTGTGATATGATTGTGTTTGACTCATGTGCATATGGGTAGTGTTTTCTCACTATGCCTCTTTCTATTCTAATCTCTCCCCTCTAAACCCAACAAATGCCTCTGAGACGTGACCCCGGATTGTCTTCCCACCAGAGCTCACTTAGTTGATCCAACAACAGAATACACTAATGCAGTTGCTAGTCCAGAACAACAACAACAACAACAACAACAACAACAA
>NC_041382.1:181422546-181475046 GCF_002162155.2 Triticum dicoccoides | reverse complement strand
GTGCATCACATTCATACATTTCAAGGGGATTTTTGAAAAAGTTTAAGTTACCCACCTTAGCCCTTAGGATACCCTTGCTAGTAAGCTCACCAGGGGCAGAGTATATGGCCAACAGATGGTGTGAACGGTTACCCTTAAACTTTGGCAGCCATGTTTTCCCCTCAGACCTAATAATTCTGGAGTCACAAGGATTGGACGTGATACTGGGTATGGATTGGCTATCGAAGTATGGAGGAAACATTGATTGTGCTAGTAGGTCAATTCCGCTCACCACCCCGGAGGGAAAAAGGATTAAGTATGTATCCAGGCATACCCCAAAGAGGACTCACATAAACTCCCTCACGAGCGTTGTTCAAGAGGAGGTGCTTGTAGTGAAAGATTACCCGGATGTATTTCCAAAGGAACTACCAGGCATGCCACCAGATCGAGACACTGAGTTTTTAATAGAGCTATTGCCAGGCACCGGAACAATATCGAAGAGACCATACTAGATGCCCGCAAATGATCTGGAGGAGATTAAGAAACAGATTAAGGAGTTATTGGAGAAAGGTTACATTCGACGAAGCTCTTCACCATGGGGAGCCCCATTGCTCTTGGTTGAGAAGAAGGATAAATCTCTAAGAATGGTGGTTGACTATCGTGCATTAAATGAAGTGACGATCAAGAACAAGTACCCACTGCCGATGATCAATGATTTGTTTGACCAGCTGCAAGGAGCTAAAGTATTTTCCAAGATCGATCTATGATTAGGATACCACCAGCTAAAGATCCGAGAACACGATATACCTAAGACAGCTTTCACCACAAGGTACGGGCTATACGAGTACACGGTTATGTCATTTGGATTGACTAACGCCCCTGCCTATTTCATGAGTATGATGAATAAGGTGTTCATGGAGTTCTTGGATAAGTTTGCCGTGGTGTTCATTGATGATATTCTAGTATACTTGAAGAATGAAGAGGAGCACAAGGAGCATTTGCGTTTAGTTCTCGAGAAGCTCAGGGAACATCAATTATATGCCAAGTTCAGAAAATGTGAGTTTTGGTTGAAGGAAGTTGGATTCCTTGGACATGTTATATCAGGATAAGGTATAGCATTAGACCCCACTAAGGTTCAGTCAGTCACTCAGTGGTTGGCACCCACCTCAGTTGGAGAGATCCATGGTTTTCTAGGACTCGCGGGATATTATCGGAGATTCATTGAGAATTTCTCTAAGATTGCGAAGCCCATGATGGAGTTGCTGAAGAAGGACACCAAGTTCAAATGGACCAAAGAATGTGAGGCCGGTTTTCAAGAGTTGAAGAAATGTTTGACTACAGCCCCAGTGCTGATTCTGCCAGATATACACAAGGATTTCCAAGTGTACTACGACGCATCTCGCTTAGGACTTGGAGGTGTACTTATGCAAGACGGAAGAGTTGTTTTGTATGCCTCACGTCAGCTTCGACTGCATGAGTTGAATTATGCCACACATGATTTGGAGTTAGCAGCCGTAGTACATGCACTCAAGACCTGGAGACATTTTCTTATTGGAAACCGTTGTAATGTGTACACGGATCATAAGAGTTTGAAGTACATTTTTACTCAGAAGGAGTTGGATCTCAGGCAGAGGAGATGGTTGGAACTCATAAAGGACTATGATTTGAAGCTGAATTATCATCCAGGAAAGGCTAATGTCGTAGCAGATGCTTTGAGTCGGAAGAGTTATCTTAATACTCTCTTAACGGGAGGGTTACCAAAGGAGTTAGCCGAGGATCTCCGGGAACTTCGTTTGGAGATATTTCCTAGAGGTTTTGTTGCAGCATTGGAGGTTCAGTCAACATTATTGGGAAAGATTCGAGAAGCTCAGAAGGATGACAAAGAAATTGCCGAGATAAAGGAGAAAATGAGAAAGGGAAAGGCCAAAGGTTTTCGTGAGGATGAGCACGACACCTTGTGGTTTGAGGGCCGTGTTTATGTACCCAATAATGTAGAGATCAGGAAGTTGATACTACAGGAGGCTCATGACTCTCCATACTCGATACACCCCAGAAACACCAAGATATATTTGGATTTGAAGGAGCGTTTCTTGTGGATAGGAATGAAGAAAGATATTGCCAAGTATGTAGCGGTATGTGATGTATGTCAGAGAGTGAAGGCAGAACATCAGAAGCCAGCAGGATTACTGCAGCCTATGCTGATACCCGAATGGAAGTGGGATAAGCTTGGCATGGATTTTATCACCGGATTACCCAGGACCCGATCGGGATATGACTCTATCTGGGTAGTAGTTGATCGGTTGACCAAAGTGGCTCACTTTATCCCAGTGAAAATGACCTATATGAGTGCGAAGCTGGCCAAGATATACATGAACAGAATTGTATGTCTACATGGAGTTCTAAGGACCATTGTATCATATAGAGGAACACAGTTCACTTCAAAGTTTGGCATCAGCTGCACGAGACTTTGGGGACTAGACTAGAGTTTAGTACGGCCTTTCATCCGCAGACAGATGGACGGACCGAGAGAGTCGATCATATTTTGGAAGATGTGTTGAGAGCTTGTGCGCTCGTTTATGGATCTAGTTGGGATGACAATTTGCCTTACACGGAGTTCTCATACAACAATAGCTACCAGGCCAGTTTGAAGATGGCACCTTTCGAAGCTTTATAAGGATGGAGGTGCATGACACTGTTGATGTGGGATGAAGTTGGAGACCGTCAGTTGTTTGGACCAGATTTAATTAAAGAGTCAGAAGAGAAGGTTAAGCTGATTCGAGACAGACTAAAGGTAGCTCAGTCCAGGCAGAAGAGTTATGCAGACTCGAAAGGCAAGGAGGTAGTCTATGAAATCGGAGATAGAGCCTATCTTCGTGTGTCACCTCTGCAAGGAATTAAACGCTTTGGATTTAAGGGAAAGTTAGCCTCAAGATTTGTAGGACCATACCGAGTTTTGAAACGTATGGGAGAGGTAGCCTACAAGTTGGAGTTACCCGAAGGACTGTCAGGAGTTCATAATGTGTTTCACATTTCCCAGTTGAAGAAATGCCATGCAGAGATGGCCGATATTCCTCTGAGAGATACAGTGCCCCTGGAAGCAATTCAGTTGGATAGTGATCTGACCTATGAGGAGAAACAGTCAAGATTCTTGAGTTATCCAGCCGAGTCACGCGCGGTAAGGTTATCAAGTTTTGCAAATTTCAGTGGAGCCACCATACCGAGGATGAAGCCACCTGGGAACGAGAGGATGATCTATGGAAAGACCACCCACACCTATTTTCTAGCCAACCCGAATCTCGAGGACGAGATTCATTTTAAGGGGGGTAGGTTTGTAACATCCCAAATTTTCAATTTGGAATGTAATACATAGGTCATTCATGCATATCATATTTTATTGCATTCGGTTTTGCGATCCTAGAAAATCCTAAGCAACTCAAGGACCCACACAGAGAGTTGGGATTTCACGATTTTCATATTTGAATTTTTTTCAAATATTGGAAAGAGGATCATTTTGGTTTTATTATTTCTCTCTAGAAATATTTCATAATAAAAATATATGAGAGGAGATAATATGACTTCTCCAACCTAAATGAAATATTGGAGGAAAAATGTTAAAATCAAATAAATAGTTTTATTCGGATTTTATAGCTATTTTATTTGAATTAGAAAATATGCATTTTTTTCAAAATTACATTCTTAGCCTAAATAAATGTTCACTTTGTCCAAAATATTATTAGAGGACCGTGAAAATTTATTGGGGGATTTTTGGACTCTATTTGGTATTTCTTTTATTTATTTTACTCCGTCCGTATTTAAAAAAACACGCACCGACCTAGCGGGTCGTGCTCGACCCGGACACTGCCGCGCCAGGCTTTATAAGCCGAGGCCGAGGCCGCCCCAGCCCACACAGCCGCCCCGCCGCCCAAACCCTAGCGCCGCCCGCGCCGCCGCTGTCCTGCCCGCGCCGCGCCGAATCTCACCGGAGTCACCGCCGTTGACCACGTTGACCGGTCGTTTTTCTCTCGGTTAACCCCGGTTTTTCATTTCAGATTCCTTTTTATTTTTTAGATCGGTTTTCCGTCGGTTTATTTACTTAGCGGACGTTCGTCCGATCGTTTGTTTAAACAAACGATGTTCGCCGGTTAGGTTCACACAACAAACATTCATTCACTAGTCTTTTCTTTTTATTTTATTTTCGGCTAGGGACCTATCCGCGATTATTTTTATCGCAGATTAGCCCTTGATCTTCAAACCCTCGTAACTTTTCAACCGTTTGTCCAAATGCAATGAAACCAACGCCAAAATATTCATCTCGAGCCCTTCTTTCTATTTAATCAACTTGAACAAGGTTTTGATAATTTACAATTTGGTTTCGAGTAGATTTTATTTCAAAGTTCTTTTGACCGTAGTTTAAATTCCGTAGCTTCGATTCGATTGATTCTTTTTGCAGATTGAATATCTTTAGTTGAGTTTTCATATTTGATCTTCTTATTTGAGTTTTACCCGTGCATCTTTGCTTGATTACTTATGTATGCTATTGTTTGTTTGCTATAGAATTCCCGGAGTGCGCAGCGTGCTACTATGAGTCACTAGGTTTTGCGGATCATCAGCAAGGCAAGTAACACTTTGGTCATACTCTTTTCTTACCCAGTTTTATGCATTAGTTATAGCCCTTAAACATTGCATGAGTAGGATCTCTTAACATGTGGGTTTTGGTAAGTAGATGATGAGGTAGAACCTATTGCCCTTTTATTATCAAACCGTTGGGAGTTACTTCTACGTTATGCTTATATCGCCATGCTATGCTCGTAGATGTGGATTGGGTTTGAGAGTATCCATGACAGATGTGAGATTGTTAATTAATGGTTAACTTAAGATGGCTACTTAAACACACATCTGGGTGGATTGGTTGCGGGCACCTGGAGAATCCAGTGCTGTCCTAGGATATCCCGGAGTACCCATGTGATCATCCTATGCTTCGCCACCCAGGCTCAAAGGGATCATAAGATTATTCATGCTAGAAACTTCCGTGTGCAGCCACAAGCTATTATGGGCTCTATCATAGTGGAGTAAGTTGCACGACCTCTTCCAGTGGTAGGCTAGCATATGTAGGGGATGTAGGTTGGTACGGTCTACCCGGGGTTAGAGTTAATGCTTCTAAAAAACTATGTCTCGGTCATCCATTTCTCAAATACCATGTAGTGCGAGAAATCCAACGGAGGAGATCGAGTCTTGTGGGGAAAAGTGCGCAAACCTCTGCAGAGTGTACAAACTAATCATGGTTAGCCGTGTCCCCAGTTATGGACATCTTTAGTATTTGGATCTTGGATTATCATATTGATCTCATCACTCTATTACTTAATTTTTGGGTTGTTAATTACTTTCTAATTGGGATTGAGTTCGAGGAACCTTCTCAATGTTTAACAACTACCATGATAGTTAAATAAAATACATTCCTTTGTTGTATGGAAAAATTGGCTTTTCACAAAAACATTATAACCATAGAGCCTCCACCAGCCATATATGCATGTAGTGATAGCATTTACCTGTTCATTGCTCAAATGTGTTATATTGCCAGCATATTCCATGTGCTGACCATTTTTCGGGCTGCAACATATCATGTTGCGGACTTTTCAGACGAAGAGTAAGGTGCGCCAGGTCGTTGTCATGCACTCAGCTATGCCGTTGGAGTTGATGGACTCACTTTATCTTCCAAGCCTTCCACTGTTATCTTACTTAGATGGCCTTAAGCCATATTTACTGTAATAAGTTCTCTTTGGAGACTATCGATGTAATAAGTGTGTGATTGCTACTCTATTATAAATCCTTCGAGTACTGTGTGTGTCAGCATTACCGATCCAGGGATGACACTTATGCACAGAGACTTGACCGTCTGAGGTCGGGTCGCTACACCATCCCTATTCCTTACACGGGCAAACTCTTCTTCGTCTCCTTTTAAGAGATCAGCTAGTATTGCGGCCATGGCTGTTTGATTATCCGGCCCTTGTCTCTTGTAGCGTGTGGCATCGGTTGTCCCGTTGTAGCACCACAAAGGGTGCATTCTCTGTTGAAGAGGTTGTACACAGAGAGCTATGACGACAGCCATCACATCGAACATGGTCAACTTGTTGTGGGTTAGTAGTCGGACTTTGGCAGCCAGAAGTCGCACTTTGGCACTTTCTTTTTGGGATGGGCTTTTTGGCCGCCAGTTGAACGCTTCTTTAAGGGAGCGTCAGAGTATTCAGGCAACCCCATCCGAACAGGGTCGGATAGGGGGGCGTCTTCAATGTAAAACCATTATGAGGACCATTCGTCGGAGTCCTTCTTCGGGGTTCCGATGGGATATCCCGTTCCGGATATACGACATACCTCGGCTCTGCCTACTTCAAAAATTGACCCCCCGCGGTACAAGGGACGAGACAGAAATACTTCCTCCACAGCTCGAACTGGGCCTCGCAGCCCAACAACATCGCGCAAAGGGCAACGAAGTCGGAAATATGCAGTATGGATCCAGGGGTGAGGTGATGAAGCTGGATCTTGTAAAACTCTAGCAAACCTCGCAGAAAGGGGTGAATGGGAAAGCCTAGACCTTGTAGAAGGAAAGGCACGAAACATACCCTCTCTTCCCTACTTGGAACAGGGAAGTTCTCCGCGAAGGCCTCACCATCCACGGAAATCAATCCGGCGCGGATAGGGATGAGATCTGTCGCGGGGAGATATCCTTGCGTCTGGAGATTGCTCCGCTAGAGGCATGAAACTAAGCAGCTCACCCAGTCATCGAGCACAGAGCCATGAGGGCGTGAGGATGAACCAGGGGCACTAGCCGTTTGACATGTGATTTCTTTGGGATGGTCTTGGTCGCTTGCGTAGGGATGGGTTTGTTCGGGAACGTAGTATTTCAAAAAATTTACCTACGATTACACAAGATCTATCTAGGAGATGCATACCAACGAGAGGGGAGAGTGTGTCTATGTACCCTCGTAGACCGAAAGCGGAAGCGTTTAGTAATGCGGTTGATGTAGTCGAACGTCTTCGCGATCCAACCGATCCAAGTACCGAACGCACGTCACCTCCACAATCAACACACGTTCAACTCGATAACATCCCTCAAACTCTTGATCCAGTTGAGGCCGAGGGAGAGTTCCGTCAGCACGACAGCATGGTGACGGTGATGATGAAGTTACCGACGTAGGGCTTCGCCTAAGCACTACAACGATATGACCGAGGTGTGTAACTATGGAGGGGGCACCGCACACGGCTAAAAGATCAACTTGTGTGTCTTTGGGGTACCCCCTCCCCACGTATCTAAAGGGGAAGGAGAGCAGGCCGGCCCTAGGAGGGGGCGCGCCATGGGGGGAGTCCTACTTGGACTCCTAGTCCAAGTAGGATCGGTCCCCCCCCCCTTTCCCTGTCCAAGTAGGAGAAGAAGGGAAAGAGGAGAAAAGAGAAGGAAGGAGGGGGGCGCCACCCCCTCCCCTTGTCTAATTCAAACTGGGCAAGGGGGCGCCACCTCTGGCCGGCCCTCTCTCTTCTCCACTAAGGCCCATTGTGGCCCATTAATCCCCCGGGGGGTTCCTGTAACCCCCCGGTACTCCGGAAAATGCCCGAACCTATCCAAAACCATTCTGTTGTCCAAACATAACCTTCCAATATATCAATATTTATGTCTCGACCATTTCGACACTCCTTGTCATGTCCGTGATCTCATCCGGGACTCCGAACAAACTTCGGTTCATGAAAACACGAAACTCATAATACAAATCGGCATCGAACGTCAAGCATGCGGACCGTACGGGTTCGAGAACTATGTAGACATGACCGAGACATATCTATGTTCAATAACCAATAGTGGAACCTGGAAGCTCATATTGGCTCCTACATATTCTACGAAGATCTTTATCGGTCAAACCGCATAACAACATACATTGTTCCCTTTGTCATCGGTATCTTACTTGCCCAAGATTCGATCGTCGGTATCATCATACCTAGTTCAATCTCGTCACCGGCAAGTCTCTTTACTCGTTCCGTAATGCATCATCCCGTGGCTACCTCATTAGTCACATTGCTTGCAAGGCTCATAGTGATGTGCATTACCGAGAGGGCCCAGAGATACCTCTCCGATACACAGAGTGACAAATCCTAATCTTGGTCCATGCCAACTCAATAAACACCATCAAAGACACTTGTAGAGCATCTTTATAATCACCCAGTTATGTTGTGACGATTGATAGCACACAAGGTGTTCGTACGGTATTCGGGAGTTGCATAATCTCATAGTCTGAGGAACATGTATAAGTCATGAAGAATGCAATAGCAGAAAAAGTAAAGGATCATTATGCTAAGCTAACGGATGGGTCTTGTCCATAACATCATTCTCCTAATGATGTGACCCCGTTCATCAAATGACAACACATGTCTATGGCTAAGAAACTTAACCATCTTTGATTAACGAGCTAGTCAAGTAGAGGCATACTAGGGACACTTTGTTTGTCTATGTATTCACACATGTACTAAGTTTCCGGTTAATACAACTCTAGCATGAATAATAAACATTTATCATGATATAAGGAAATATAAATAACAACTATATTATTGCCTCTAGGGCATATTCCTTCAGTCTCCCACTTGCACTAGAGTCAATAATCTAGTTCACATCGCCATGTGACTTAACACCAATAGTTCACATCACCATGTGATTAACACCCTATAGTTCACATCACCATGTGACCAATACCTAAAGGGTTTACTAGAGTCAATAATCTAGTTCACATCGCCATGTGATTAACACCCAAAGAGTACTAAGGTGTGATCATGTTTTGCTTGTGAGAGAAGTTTAGTCAACGGGTCTGCCACATTCAGATCCGTATGTATTTTGCAAATTTCTGTGTCTACAATGCTCTGCACGGAGCTATTCTAGCTAATTGTTCCCACTTTCAATATGTATCCACATTGAGATTTAGAGTCATCCAGATCGGTGTTAAAGCTTGCATCAACGTAACTCTTTACGATGAACTCTTTATCACCTCCACTACCGAGAAATATTTCCTTAGTCCTCTAAGGATAATTTTGACCGTTGTCTAGTGATCTACTCCTGGATCACTATTGTACCCCAGTTGCCAAACTCATGCAAGGTACACAATAGGTCTAGTATACAGCATGGCATACTTTATAGAACCTATGACTGAGGCATAGGGAATGTCTTTCATTCTCTTTCTATATTCTGCCATGGTCGAGTTTTGAGTCTTACTCAACTTCACACCTTGCAACACAGGCAAGAACTCTTTCTTTGACTGTTCCATTTTGAACTACTTCAAAATCTTGTCAAGGTATGTTCTCATTGAAAAATCTTATCAAGTGCCTTGATCTATATCTATAGATCTTGATGCTCAATATGTAAGTAGCTTCACCGAGGTCTTTCTTTGAAAAAATCCTTTCAAACACTCCTTTATGCTTTCCAGAAAATTCTACATCATTTCTGATCAACAATATGTCATTCACATATACCTATCAGAAAGGTTGTAGTGCTCCCACTCACTTTCTTGTAAATACAGGCTTCACCACAAGTTTGTATACAATTATATGCTTTGATCAACTTATCAAAGCATATATTCCAACTCCGAGATGCTTGCTCCAGTCCGTAGATGGACCACTGGAGCTTGCACAGTTTGTTAGCATCTTTAGGATCGACAAAACCTTTTGGTTGCATCATATACAACTATTCTTTAAGAAATCCATTAAGGAATGCAGTTTTGACATCCATTTGCCAGATTTCATCAAATGCAGCAATTTCTAACATGATTCGAACAGACTTAATCATCGCTACAGCTGAGAAAATCTCATCGTAGTCAACACCTTGAACTTGTCGAAAACCTTTTACAACAATTCGAGCTTTGAAGATAGTAACACTATCATCAGCGTCCGTCTTCCTCTTGAAGATCTGTTTATTCTCAATGGCTTGCCGATCATCGGGCAAGTCCACCAAAGTCCATACTTTGTTCTTATACATGGATCCCATCTCAGATTTCATGGCCTCAAGCCATTTTGCAGAATCTGGGCTCATCATCGCTTCCTCATAGTTCATAGGTTTGTCATGGTCTAGTAACATGACTTCCAGAACAGGATTACCGTACCACTCTGGTGCGGACCGTACTATGGTTGACCTACGAGATTTGGTAGTAACTTGATCTGAAGTTTCATGATCATCATCATTAGCTTCCTCACTAATTGGTGTAGGAATCACTGGGACTGATTTCTGTAATGAACTACTTTCCAATTCGGGAGAAGTACAATTACCTCATCAAGTTCTACATTCCTCCCACTCACTTCTTTCGAGAGAAACTCCTTCTCTAGAAAGGATCCATTCTTAGCAACAAAGATCTTGCCTTCTGTCGGATTTCAGGCTCCGCAAAACCCTTAAGATTCGAACACAGGGGCGTGACGAAGATCTCTCCCACTACACGTCTACCTAGCGCCTCGGTCTTCTCCTGGTGGTGGGAATGGAATGCAAGCAAGCAAACAAGTAGAGCACACAAGAGTTTACCCAGGTTCAGGCCACCTTGCGGTGTAAAACCCTACGTCCTGCTTTAGTGGATTGGCCTCGCGAGGGCTCGAGTATGAACAAGTACAGTGGTTTCCTGAGCTCATGAGGCGAGCTCAAGAAGAGTGAGGAGACGGATGTTCTTGCTCCTTTGCTAGGCTAAGTCTCAATGAGTCCATCCCCTCTATGATGGAAGCCTAGCTACTTATATAGGCGGCCTGGGTCCTCTTCCCCCAAAATGTTTAGGCGGGAAGAGAATCCCACAACAGCCATTTGAGCGGGAACACAAGGACGCTCCCATCCTGACAAAAGGTGGTCTTCGCCTGCAAAGAGGACAGGCGGTGACGCGGTGGTGGGCTCGGCGATGACATCCTTCCTGCCGTCCTTGCGGTCTTCGGTCTTGTTGCACCAAAGGGGAAACCTTTGTCTCTCCCCTCAGGAACCTGCGCCTGTGCGGTCTCCTTTGCACTGATATGGAAACTGCGCCTGCTGGTGCACGCTGACGCCCGCTGGCGCGGTTTGTCATGGCTTGCCTCACTGCCACCTCCTGAGGCAGCCCTTGCCTTGAGATCTCCGCCTTCCCGAAGCAGCCTAGCCGAGACCACTCTAGGGAGAGGTCTTGATCGCCCCTCCGCAGCAGCCTAGGTGAGGCCGCTCCCTGAGGAGGTCTTGGTCGTTATCCTCGCGAGGGCTGGCCCCCTCACGAGGGTCTTGAGCAGATGGTTGATTAGCTGGGCCCTACCGGGCCATACCAGGAACACGACGTGGGACGCAAACAGGCAAGTCTGGGTACCCTGGTTCCTAGTACGCCGATAGTAGCCCCCGGGCCCAAGGCGCGCGCGAAGTTGGCTTCTGGGCGAAGCCTAGGTGAGGACGAAGCGCCGCGGACCCCAAAGACTGCGGGCCAGGCCGGCGCGTGACGGTTCGACGGGACGTGTCGACTCCACTCCCCATGTAGCCTTGGTAACCGTGTGACTTGACAGCTCCTTGGCGCGGGCGACAGAACCGGCGTGCCCGCGCGCGAGTGGCTGGCGATTTTCCTTCCCAGTATATAAATGGGGGACAAGATGCCACCCCCGCTCATTTGACTGTTCCAGGCCAAAACCCCAGTTCTTCTTCCTCCGGCGAGGGTTTTTCAATGGCAGCAATTCGCAGGTTTTCTGCCGCAGAGAAGGGGAAGGACCCGGTAGTGGATCCCGAGCAGCTCCCACCGAAGAAGAGGCACCGCGATTCGCCGAGGGTGCCTCGGGGGCCGGCGGATGCTCGCACGTGGTGTATGCGGGCGCCACTAGGGCTTCCGCCTCATACGGCCGCCCCGGCGATGGCCGTGCGCGGCACGGGCGACGGCAATGGGGGCGGCGCAAGTGACCGCCCGACGGGGTGAGTGACGCCACGCCTCTCGCCACTGCCCCATGCCGAGGATGACGTCCGTGAGTTCATCGTGTGGGAGGGAGCTCCCCCGCACACTTGGATCCTCATCCCCCCATGTCTGAGGGAGGTGCTTCCGGCCCGCGGACGAGTGACGATGCAGCTTCTGCATGATGGATCCATCTCCCCCATTTGTACGCCGACATGGAGGTGATTTCCTCCGGCCAGGTCTACATGACCTGGGGTTGGGGCGTGGTGCGCTGCGCATGCGCCCCTGCCGGGAGGCACGTTCTTCACTTCAGGCTGGATGGGCTGGCTTCACTGACCTTCAAAGTCTTCGGGGAGGATGGCCAACGACGAGCGTACAGCAAAGAGGAGGGGCTTCCCGACGACCATTTCCAGTGCTGCCTACGCGCCGAGGCCTAGGGAGAAGTGTTCGCCATTGGCTCCGCCCCCGACTCCCCTAGTAGCAACTCCGCTTCTCCTGCGACGACCTCGAGCTCTAGCGAGAGCTACGAGCCGCCGAGCAGCCACCCTCGCCGCCGGAGGGATGCGGCATCCTCCGACCATCGTCGCCGCTGAAGGAGCTCGGGCGTCACTCCTCCAGAGGTGGTTTTCTTTTGCTTGGTCCCTGCGAGGCAACCATGAATGGCCCCCAGAGGGTGTGTAAATGTTTGCAACCTTTGTTTGCTGTCGAACAAGCGTCATAAACCCGGGTTCCTCATGAGATCTATTGTTAAAGCAAGACCTTCCTTCTCTTCCGTCCCTGCGGTAGCTTAGTTCCCCATGCCTGCGAGACCCAGTCCCTAGGCAGGCTTCGGCCATCGCTGGTATGCCAGGTCGTGATGCCGTCGGTGCAGGTTCTTCCATTGTTCTATTGCCCGTTGTGCTTCTGATGCGCGTTTCTTGATGCAGTAGCATTGGCGGCGTGCTGAAGAAGATGAAGGGAGGGGCCACTTCTCGAAGTCCCGCCCCTCCTGCTGCTATTGCCGCTGCCGCCGTGGTGCCACACGCCTCAGCCAGCCAAACTGCTAAGCACGTGGTGGCAACGCCCCTAGTGGACTCTGCTATAGTTCCTCGCGAAGGTCGGGTGACCCCTACTCCCGCCGTGCCAGCGAAGGGACCGGGAGCCCCCAAGCCCTCGGCCGAGCGGGCGGTCGTGGTGGCGCTCCCTCGTCAGCAGGTGAGCTCTGGTCCCGAGGCCTTGGAGGCAGCCTTCGCTGCGCTGAACCAGCTCCGCATTGTCTTTCGGGACGGTGATGACCGTGCGGTAGACGCCCACTTGGGCCTACTCTCGGGGTGGCTGCAAGCGAAGGAGTCCAGGCAGGCCACCTGGAGTCAGGCTTCGGCGGCTGTCGCCGAGGGTTGGGAGGAGGCTGCCTCGGCTGCACGTGCACGGGAGACCGCGGAAGCCCAGGCAGCGTCCTCCGAGAAGCGTCGTTAGGAGGCGGAAGACGAACTTAAGACCCTCCGTGAGGAGAGCGCGAAGCACGCCCTGGAGCTTGAGAGGTTGGAGAAGGAGCTTCAGGGCGAGAAGGCCGAGACATCGCGGTTGCAGGAGGAGCAGCTCGCCGACCGCGCGAGCCTGCAAAAGCTAAAGACAGAGGACGAGGAAGCCAAGGCGTCCCAAGCCAAGCGCGAGGACGAGCTGAAGGCCAGGAAGGACGCCCTTGCAGCCTCGGAGAAGACGGCGACGGTGGGCCGGGAGGCCCTCGCCGCCTTCGAGCTCGAGGCCCGCACGCTGCTACAGATCGCCTACGGGGAGGGGTTCAAAGAGCCACTGGCCACCCCGGAGGATGGCGCCATCGGGCTCCTAGCTGCACTCGTGAAGGCCCTGGGCGACGTGGCATCTGCAATCGGTCAGTTAGCTGATATTGAGGGCCGGTCGCTTCTTACCTCAACCTTGGCGCAGGTGTGCGGCCATTTCTTCCTTCTTGACCCCAGCTTCGACCTGGCCACGCTATCCCAACCGCTGGCTACAAGCCTGGGGCGCGGCTGCTGAGTGTGTGGCGGAGAAGGTCAAAGAGCTGGTGGAGGCGTTCCTTCCAGCTGCTGTTGATGCGTCTGAAGAGGCGGAAGCTGGTGCCGGCGCGTCTGGTGATGCCTGACCTATTCCTACTGAGGGGAATGCGAGTGCCTCGAGGAGGCGTGAGACTTGTTTGAATTTGATGAACTTGAGCTTTATTGTAATAGCTAGGCTTTGAATTCGGCGATTTCCGTGCTTGCTTCCATTCATGTTTGCTTAAGTGCTCTGCGTCGGCAAGGCCCAGCCCCGCGCATACCTCGATCGCCATTGAGCCCTCCGGGTCACTAGGGTAGGCTCAAGGAATGAGGGGCTACGTGACTAGTGAGGCCTCTGGGTCGCGATGCCCAGGGGTCCCCCTTAACGCTTAAGTGACCCGTTTGCGTTCTGCGTCGGTAGGGCCCAGCCCCGCGCATACCTCGACCGCCGTTGAGCACCGGGCCCAAGGAGTGAGGGGCTACATGACTAGTGAGGCCCCTGGGTCGCGATGCCCAGGGGTCCCCCTTGACGTACGAACGGCTCTCATGAGGGAGAACGAGCACCATACCTTGCTCACGAGCCTTCGCCTAGGATGGAGGCGCGAGAAAGCCAGGTGTCTGGGCACCTGGTAGGGTGGCGTCTGCCAGGCGTGACCTGAGCATAACCCCCGTGCCTAGCCCCCCTCGTGATACCCTTCCAAGGAGAAGTTGTGAGCGTCGTGAGCTGAAAAGCTCCCTGAGATTGGTGCGACCGCTGGGGGCCGCCCTCAGTTGTTTATAACTAGCGCGGAGCATAGAGCTACCACACTTGCGCGGAGTGTGGGCATAACCGCTCCTCGGTCGTATCGGCCAGCGCGGAGCTTGGTGCTTCCACTGGTTCGTGGGCACAACCGCTCCTTGGTCTTGCCAGCGCGGAGCTAAGCACTTCCACTGGATCGTGGGAGGGAGCCTCCCACCGGGAGAGACTCTCGGGTGTGTACAGCTCGTCCGGACACGTGGCTCGCACGGCGGGACAGCCAGGGTGTATATGGGCCCTCCTCAACCCGAGCTGAACGACTTTGAGGAAGTTCTTGCGAGCTTATGCATCACTCACGAGACCCTACCCTGAGGCGGGTTGCTCCTGAGGCAGGTTGCGCCTAAGTCTTCTTCTGCAAAACGTGAAAAGAGATGGGTTGCCTAGACCTGCACCGAATGCATCTCCAGAGGGCATTGCATGAGAAGACCGCAGCACCAATGACCCCAGGAGGTGACGTTAGCGGGACCGGCCCGTAAGACAGAGCTCAGTCGCTAGATTTATCGACGCTGCAGGGACGGACCCGAACACAGACGTCGTGCCCAGTCTTCTCATGCTATAGTCCAAAAGATAAACAACCGGCGCGCAGTTCCCGCGGGAGCGAGGCACCTGCCACGGGCCCCTACTTACCCACCAACGATTAGCCCATGTGAGAACAAGGCACCAAGGACCATGGGAGGTGACATCACGGGAATGGCTCGCGAGACAGAGCTCAGCCCTTGGGTTTAGCAACGCTGCAGGGACGGACCCGAGCACAGACACCGTGCCAGTCCTTAATCATGGGGCGGTCGCGGAGGGCTCACGAGGGCTCATGACCTTAGTGGCGGTGAGGGTGCCAACCATATAGATGATGCAAAAGGAAGCAACCAGTTCTGATTCATGCGCAAAAAGAGACAGCCGTGGGGGGTAATCCCCTAGCAACTCGAGGATGATGCAGCCCGAGGGGCGCCCTCGACGGAATACCTGAGACATCACCTGGTACTCGCCGCTGAAGAGAAGTTGGGGTAGCTGGAGACGCGAGCCATGCAGGTTGCTCCTGAGGAGAGCCGAGCTCCCAAGGGCCAGGGGCTCCGG
Organism: Triticum dicoccoides; assembly: GCF_002162155.2. NCBI lineage: Eukaryota > Viridiplantae > Streptophyta > Magnoliopsida > Poales > Poaceae > Triticum > Triticum dicoccoides. The sequence goes on along the minus strand of NC_041382.1, from coordinate 181,459,294 downwards.
AGGCCCTTAGCGGTCGCGGGGGTCCTGGTCCTTCTCCATCAGGACCGCCTGCCACTGAGCCTCCTGGGCCCCCATGGCCTGTTGTACGAAGTGCTGGTATGTGGCGGCCGCGTTGCGGAGGCCAGAGGGGAAGGCCCTCCTCCAGCCGACCGCCTTCGGCTGGAAGAGGCCCTGGGCGGCAGCCCTGTTGACGCTCGGGATGTCGATGCAGACGCGAAACTGGTTGCTTGGGTCTTGAGTAGGTGGGTAAGGTTCCTTGGTAGCTTGGTCGATAGGGTCCTGAGCCCCCAGTGTTATGAGGCTCACGCTGGGCTCATGATGACGCACGGCGGGGGGTGCCTGCGAGTGGTGCCCGGGCACGTCCCTCACAACCAGGTCCAGGGTCCCCCTGAGGGGAGCCCCCGAGCCCGTCCTGAGAGGGGCGCCGCGTGCGCCTTCCTATGCAAGGGCGGAGGGCGCCTCGTCGGCAGGCCCGGAGCTTGAAGTGGTGCCGTCAGGAGCCCCCGAGGCCTGAGAGTCGGGCAGTTGCTTCTTCTTAGGGGCAGTCATCATGGCGAAGACGGCTCCGTCCCCGTCGGAGCTCTTGATCGCCGCAGTCTGGTAGTCGCGCTCCAGAGAATGTACTGCTTCCTTCTCGTCGCAGGCGATCGTGATGACTCCGCCGCTTCAAGGCATCTTGAGGACGTTGTAGCCATGATGGGTCGCCGCCATAAACTTGGAGAGGGCCGGGTACCCCAGGATGGCGTTGTACGGGAGGTTGATGTTGGCGACGTCGAAGTCGATGAGCTCGGTGTGGTAGTTGTCGCGGTCGCCGAAGGTGATGAGGAGGCGGACCTGCCCCATCGGGAGGGTGGAGCCATCTGTGACTCTGTAAAATGGCTTGGTCGGGTGCAGCTGATCATAGGGTACTTGAAGAGTCTCGAAGATCTGGACGGAGAGGACGTTGAGCCCTTCCCCACCATCGATGAGGGTCTTGGTCACGCGGATGTTACTGATGGTCGGGGTGGAGAGCGTCGGGAGAGTGCCCGGCGCGGTGGTGCACCTGAGCTGATCCTTGGGGTCGAAGGCGATGATCTGCTTGGCCCACCTGAGGTTGCGCGCGGCATCGGGCCGGGGGAGCGCCGCGTTCACCTCACGAGCAAACTGCTTGAAGATGCGGTGAGAAGCCAGAGCGTGGGCTCCTCCCAGGATGCACGCGACCCCGCGTGGCTCCTGGAAGCCCCCCGCTTCGTCTCCCTGGCGGGCGTCTTCGTTCCTTCTTGGCGGTGGTGGCAGCGGAGGCAGGCCCACGTTGCCCTAAGGGCGACCCTCACGAGGCTGGTCACGCCAGGGGGCGTCATGAGGCTGCTCCTGCCAACGGTCTTCATGAGGCTGATCACGCCATCCTTGGCGCGAGTTCCTGCCGTCCCAGCATCCTCCGCCATGGCCTCCTCCGCGGCCGTAGCCACGGTTGTTGAGCTCAGGGCACTGCCCGCCGCGCCCGCCGCGCATCGCCCTGAGCTCTTGGCAGTCGTTGGTGTTATGGCTATGGACATCATGGAAGACGCAGTACGGACGGTTATCTCTTGGAGGGTCGTTGTAGCCGCAGCCGCGCTTCACTTCTAGCTCCACGGCCAGCATGGCTGGTCCCTTGCGCTTTGCTTCCTTGGCCTTGGTCTTCTTGTCGTCGGCCTCCGCCTCAGGTAGTTCCATGAGGGAGAGGCGGCCTTCCTCTGCCCTGGCGCATTTCGCCGCGAGATTGAACATCTTGAGGGTCGTGCACTGGTCCTCGTGGATGGCAAGCTCCTCCTTCATCCTGATGTCGCGGACACCATTGGAGAACGCCGAGATGATGGCCTCGTCGGGGACCCTGGGGATCTTGAGGCGCACGGTGTTGAAGCGTTGGATGTACTTCTGCAGGGTCTCCCCAGGCTGCTGCTTCACGCGGCGCAGGTCTGCGGCCGCTAGAGCTCGGTCGTGGGTACCTTGGAAGTTGGCGATGAAGCGCTCGCGAAGCTCCTCCCAGGAGGAGATGGATCCTGGAGGAAGGTTCAGGAGCCAGGAGCGCGCACCTTCCTTGAGGGCCATGGGGAACCAATTCGCCATGACCTGCTTGGTGCCATTCGCCGCCTCGATGCTGAGCTCATAGAGCTTGAGGAACTACGCCGGGTCGGCGGTGCCGTTGTAACGCGGAGGCAGATCTGGCTTGAACTTGCCGGGCCAGATGAGGCGTCGTAGCTCAGGAGCTAGGGCGCGGCATCCAGCCATGCTCATGATTGATGGCGCCCCCTGCGCCTGCGGTGTTGGACCTTCGGGTGCGGGCGCCACCACCTCCTATGGGGCGCGGTTCTGGTGCTATTGAGCGGGGAGCACGCGCGCTTCTGCCTGGGGGCGCGGGACCACCTGGCAGCTCTCCTCGTCGCGCGCGGGGGCCCTGTGGGGCTGTTTGCACCATGGAGCCTCGTGCATGAGCCCCAGGCTGGTGCCGCGCGGTGGAGGTGGGGGCGGAGCACCATGGTCCTTGTTCCCCGCCATGGGCGACGGAGGGCGAGAGGAATGGGTCGGTGCGGGCGCCTCCCCGGCGGCGTTGACGAGCTCAGTGATGCGATGGAGCCACTCGTCGTAGAGGTCTTCCACCGGACGGTAGCGTAGGAGATCCCGCGCCATCAGTAGCGCAGGCTGCTGGTAGACCGGCCCATGGCGGACCAGCGAGGATGACGCCGCGGACGGCGAAGGTGACGGGGTCGCCGTGCGGCCTTCGCGCCGCACGGACAGCGGCAGGAACGAGTCCTGCTGCTCGTGAACGGCTGGGTCTGTGGCCGCGTTGGCGACCGGCGAGTTGGGGCGGAGTGGTGCGCCATTACCCGCGGGCACCGTCTGAGCGACGTTGGCGGCGCGGCAGGCGGCGCGTGCTCGGCGAGTGTCCACCATGGCGGTGAAACAAGGTCGACAGAGAAGAACGGAGCGAGGTCGTCGGAGAAGCGAGATTTCGACATGCCCCCTACCTGGCGCGCCAAATGTCGGATTTCAGGCTCCACAAAACCCTTAAGATTCGAACGCAGGGGCGTGACGAAGATCTCTCCCACTACACGTCTACCTAGCGCCTCACTCTTCTCCTGGTGGTGGGAATGGAATGCAAGCAAGCAAACAAGTAGAGCACACAAGAGTTTACCCAGGTTCAGGCCACCTTGCGGTGTAAAACCCTACGTCCTGCTTTAGTGGATTGGCCTCACGAGGGCTTGAGTATGAACAAGTACAGTGGTTTCCTGAGCTCATGAGGCGAGCTCAAGAAGAGTGAGGAGGCGGATGTTCTTGCTCCTTTGCTAGGCTAAGTCCCAATGAGTCCATCCCCTCTACGATGGAAGCCTAGCTACTTATATAGGCGGCCTGGGTCCTCTTCCCCCCAAAATGTTTAGGCGGGAAGGGAATCCCATAATGGCCATTTGAGCGGGAACACAAGGACGCTCCCATCCTGACAAAAGGTGGTCTTCGCCTGCAAAGAGGGCAGGCGGTGACGTAGTGGTGGGCTCGGCGATGACATCCTTCTTGCCGTCCTTTTGGTCTTCGGTCTTGTTGCACCAAAGGGGAAACCTTTGTCTCGCCCCTCAGGAACATGCGCCTGTGTGGTCTCCTTTGCACCGATATGGAAACTGCGCCCGCTGACGCGCGCTGGCGCCCGCTGGCATGGTTCGTCATGGCTTGCGTCACTGCCTCCTCCTAAGGCAGCCCTTGCCTTGAGATCTCCGCCTTCCCAAAGCAGCCTAGCTGAGGCCACTATAGGGAGAGGTCTTGATCGCCCCTCCGGAGCAGCCTAGGTGAGGCCGCTCCCTGAGGAGGTCTTGGTCGTTCTCCTCGCGAGGGTTGCCCCCTTGCGAGGGTCTTGAGCAGATGGTCGATCAGCTGGGCCCTACCAGGTCGTACCAGGAATGCGACGTGGGCCTCAGACAGGCAAGTCTGGGTACCCTGGTTCCCAGTATGTTGACACCTTCGGATCTGTGATAGAAGGTGTACCCAATAGTTTCTTTTGGGTATCCTATGAAGACACACATCCCCGATTTGGGTTCGAGCTTATCAAGATGAAACCTTTTTCACATAAGCATCGCAACCCCAAACTTTTAAGAAACAACATCTTAGGTTTCTTGCTTAAACCATAGTTCATACGGTGTCGTCTCAACGGATTTAGATGGTGCCCTATTTAACGTGAATGCAGTTGTCTCTAATGCATAACCCAAAAACAATAGTGGTAAATCGGTAAGAGACATCATAGATCGCACCATATCTAAGAAAGTACGGTTACGGCGTTCGGACACACCATTACGCTATGGTGTTCTAGGTGGCATGAGTTGTGAAACTATTCCACATTGTTTTTAAATGAAGGCCAAACTCGTAACTCAAATATTTGCCTCCACGATCAGGTGTGGAAACTTTTATTTTCTTGTTACTATGATTCTCAACTTCACTCTGAATTTCCTTGATCTTTTCAAATGTTTCAGACTTGTGTTTCATTAAGTAGATATACCCATATCTGCTCAAATCGTTTGTGAAGGTCAGAAAATAATGGTACCAGCTGTGGCTCGCTCCATTGTTCTCGAGAATGGAGTCTTAGTCATCTTGCCCATGAGGCATGGTTCACAAGCATCAAATAGTTCATAATCAAGTGATTCCAAAAGTCCATCTGCATGGAGTTTCTTCATGCGCTTTAAACCAATATGATCAAAACAGCAGTGCCACTAGTATGTTGCACTATCACTGTCAACTTTGCATCTTTTGGCATCAATATTATGAATATGTGTATCACTACGATCAAGATTCAATAAACCATTCACCTTGGGTATATGACCACAGAAGGTTTTATTCATGTAAACAGAATAACAATTATTCTTTGACTTAAATGAATAACCGTATTGCAATAAACATGATCCAGTCATATTATGCTCAACGCAAACACCAAATAACATTTATTTTAGGTTCAACACTAATCCCAAAGGTAAAGGGAGTTTGCGATGGTCATCTTATCAACCTTGGAATCATTTCCAACACACATCGTCACCTCGCCCTCAACTAGTCTCTATTTATTTTGTAACTCCTGTTTCAAGTTACTAATCATAGCAACTGAACCAGTATCAAATACCCAGGGGCTACTATGAACACTAGTAAAATACACATCAATAACATGTATATCATATATACTTTTGTTCATGTTGCCATCCTTCTTATCCGCCAAGTATTTGGGGCAGTTCCGCTTCCAGTGACCATTTCCTTTGCAGTAGAAGCACTTAGTTTCAAGATTGGGTCTAGCTTTGGGCTTGTGCATGGGAGTGGCAACTTGCTTGCCATTCTTCTTGAAGTTCCCTTTCTTTCCCTTGCCCTTTTACTTGAAACTAGTGGTCTTGTCAACCATCAACACTTGATGCTTTTCTTGATTTCTACCTTCGCCGATTTAGCATCGTGAAGAGCTCGGTGAATCGTTTTCGTCATCCCTTGCATATTATAGTTCGTCACGAAGTTCCAGTAACGTGGTGATAGTGACTAGAGAACTCTGTTCACTATCTTATCTGGAAGATTAACTCCTGTCAGTGTTCTGGGAACGGGGATCCCCAGACTTGCCTGCCTGCGGCCCACGGCGTGGCTCTGCGAGCGGGCCTGTACGACCCATCTTCACCAACAAGCATTCAAGATCCTCGCGAGGGGCCAAGCCTCGCGAGGCGGACGACACAGCACCTCCTTAGGAGTATCCTCACTAGGCTGGCTCGCGAGGGGCGGAGAGATCAAGGCAAGGCAAACCTCGCGAGGTTCCAATGACGTGGGACATGATGATTGAGATCAGGCGGGCGCTAGGCGGGTGCCAGCGCGCACAGTGTCCTTGTTTCCTCTTTGGTGCTAAGGAAGCAAGCGCAGGCGCGGAGTACTGAGGCGTCAAGCAAAGGTTTCCATATCAGTGCAACGAGACTAAGACCAGTGGGACGGTAAGACGGAGGTCACCGCGGAACCCAAGACAGCGTCACCAACAGAGCCTTTGGCAGGCGAAGACTGCTTTTGTCAGGATAACTTGTACTAGTTGTCCCCTTTCAAATTGGTCGTTGTTGGCTCCCTTCCCGCTCAATATTTGGGGAGAGGACCAAGGCCTCTATAAATAGGATTAGCCACCACCATAGGGGGCAGCTGAGAGAGACCTAGATCCAACCCATCCACATACTCACCTAGCACAAGAACACCTCACCTCAGGAAGTTGTTCTTCCCCTTGTACTGTTCATCCTCAGCCCAAGAGGCAATCCACCACCACCACACTGGAGTAGGGTATTACACCACAACGGTGGCCCGAACCAGTATAAATCTTGTGTCCATTGTGTTGCGAGCTCATCGAATTAGTCCTTGAGATCTTAGCGAAGCTAGGACGTGGATCGATAGGGGGAGATCTTCGTACGCACACTAGTGTTCGAACCTTGAGGGTTTTGTCGGAACCCGAGATCCGACAACTCCCACTTGATTCAAGCGATTGTAGTACTCAGATATTCTAAGCACATGCTCACTGGTTAAGCTATTCTCCTCCATCTTGTAGGAAAAATACTTGTCAGGGTCTCATACCTCTCGACTCAGTCATGAGTCTGAAATACCAATTTCAGCTCTTGGAACATCTTATATGCTCCTTGGCATTCAAAATGTTTTTGAAGTCCCGGTTCTAAGCCGTAAAGCATGGCGCACTAAACTATCAAGTAGTCATCATACCGAGCTTGCCAAATGTTCATAATGTCTGCATCTGCTCCTGCAATAGGTCCGTCACCTAGCGATACATCAAGGATATAATTCTTCTGTGAAGCAATGAGGATAATCCTCAGATCACAGAGCCTAGTCCGCATCATTGCTACTATCATCTTTCAACTTATTTTTTTGTAGGAACATATCAAAAATAAACGGGGAGCTACATCGCAAGTTATTGATCTACAACATGGATATGCAAATACTATCAGGACTAAGTTCATGATAAATTAAAGTTCAATTAATCATATTACTTAAGAACTCCCACTTAGATAGCCATCCCTCTAGTAATCTAAATGATCACATGATCCATATCAACTAAACCATGTACGATCATCACGTGAGGTGGAGTAGTTTTCAATGGTGAACATCACTATGTTGATCATATCTACTATATGATTCATGTTCGACCTTTCGGTCTCGGTGTTCCGAGGCCATATCTGCATATGCTAGGCTCGTCAAGTTTAACCCGAGTATTCCGCATGTGCAAAACTGGCTTGCACCCGTTGTATGTGAACGTAGAGCTTATCACACCCGATCATCACGTGGTGTCTCGGTATGACGAACTGTCACAACGGTGCATACTCAGGGAGAACACTTACACCTTGAAATTTAGTGAGGGATCATCTTATAATTCTACCAACGTACTAAGAAAAATAAGATGCATAAAAGATAAACATCACATGCAATCAAAATAAGTGATATGATATGGCCATCATCATCTTGTGCCTTTGATCTCCATCTCCAAAGCACCGTCATGATCACCATCGTCATCGGCTTGACACCTTGATCTCTATCGTAGCATCGTTGTTGTCTCACCAACTATTGCTTCTATGACTATCGCTACCGCTTAGTGATAAAGTAAAGCAATTATATGGCGATTGCATTTCATACAATAAAGCAACAACCATATGGCTCCTGCCAGTTGCCGATGACTGTTACAAAACATGATCATCTCATACAACAATTTATATCTCATCATGTATTGACCATATCACATCACAACATGCCCTGCAAAAACAAGTTAGACATCCTCTACTTTGTTGTTGCAAGTTTTACGTGGCTGCTACGGGCTACCAGCAAGAGTCGTTCTTACCTACGCATCAAAACCACAACGATTTTCCGTCAAGTGTGTTGTTTTAACCTTAACAAGGACCTGGCGTATTCAAACTCAATTCAACTAAAGCTGGAGAAACAGACACCCGCCAGCCACCTATGTGCGAAGCACGTCGGTAGAACTAGTCTCATGAACGCGGTCATGTAATGTCGGTCTAGGCCGCTTCATCCAACAAAACCGCCGAATGAAAGTAAGACGTTGCTAGTAAGAAGTGTGACTATTATCGCCAACAACTCTCTGTGTTCTACTTGTGCATATAACATCTACGCATAGACCTGGCTCGGATGCCACTGTTGGGGAACGCGGTATTTCAAACAATTTACCTACGATCACACAAGATCTATCTAAGAGATGCATAGCAACAAGAGGGGAGAGTGTGTCTACGTACCCTCATAGACTGAAAGCGGAAGCATTTAGTAACACGGTTGATGTAGTCGAACGTCTTCGCGATCCAACCGATCCAAGTACCAAATGCACGACACCTCCGCGATCAGCACACTTTCAGCTTGATGACGTCCCTCGAACTCTTGATCCAGTTGAGACCGAGGGAGAGTTCCGTCAGCATGTCGGTGTGGTGACGACGATGATGAAGTTACTAACGCAGGGCTTCGCATAAGCACTACAACGATATGACTGAGGTGTGTAACTGTGGAGGGGGGCACCGCACACGGCTAAAAGATCAACTTGTGTGTCTTTGGGGTTCCCCTCCCCATGTCGGGGGTTGGGTGCGACATATGCCAATGGATGACTTATCATGGTGGGGGCGAGTAGAACATCGTCGGTGCCTGGAAACAGGATGAGGTGTAGACACGAACGCTGGCGTACTTTACCCAGCTTCAGGGCTCTCCTAGGAGATAACACCCCTAGTCCTGCTCTGCGGGGTCTCCGCATGATCACTAAGGCAAAGTGAATACAAGGGTGCTCCTTGAGCTGAATGCCGAAGGTAGGAGAAGGCAGGGTCAGCTCTCTCCCCCCTCTAGGAACTGGTCTAGTTCTAATGGTTCCGAACCCTTTGCATGGGTGCCTTGGGGGGTTTATATAGGCCTACCCCCAGGGGTACAATCTAAAACTGTTTGGGCGCAGGGCCCGACCGTCAGTCTCCTCGCCCGCCGGCCCTTCCGCCGACTGTCGGGCCTCGCCGACTGGTCTGGTACGAAGCCGACAGGCATACCCGCCGCTTGCGGGTCTTCCCGGCTGTTCTTTACTGTAGTCGTGCCTCTAATGACGCAGCCTTGGTCATGGGGTCGTGGCTACAGCCCCGCCGTCTGGCGGGTGATCACTGTAGCCACTCCCGGTCTCGTTTGGTTAATGGTGCGGGGAACCCCTGGGAGGGTCAGGCCGACTCCCGGGTCCTGGCTCCCTATGGGTCCGACTGGTGGCGCTCTTGCCGTCTTCTGGACTCTCACTGACTGGTAGGGCCCGTCATCTGTGGACCGTACTGACAGGCCGTCGTGGGCACAGGACTCCGCCCACTGTTGCTGATGTCAGGGATGGCATGGCAACAGTGCCGCACCAGACGGAGATCTCCATTGGTACAGCGCACTGTGGCCTAGCCATCTCCTGGAAAAGGGGAGGGAGTGGGCTTCACTATTGCCACTCCCTGTCCCACCCCCACCCCCTGATGAGGGCATGGGCTTCGTTGGTGCCGTGGTCCGACCCCCCGCGGTCGGCTTCTCTGGAAGCCGCCAGGCGGGAGTCGGCCGGTCCTGACCTCGCCTCTGGGACTCAGATGCATGCGGGCAACCGACTGTTCCTTCAGCTGTCCTCCAGAAGGCGGCTCTTCATCTGTCGTCTCAAGGGGCGCAGCCAGCCCTGCTGTCTTGAAAGGCTTTGGGCCTCGGGTTAGCCTACCCGTGGCCCATTACTCCGACAGTAGTCCCCGAAGCTGATGAGGTGCTGCGGGCAACCAGCCGAGGAGCCTCAGCAGTTTCTTTCTCCGAGTATTTGAGGTGAAAACCTCGTTCGGCCTCTGCAGGGCCGACTGGCGAGAGTCGGACTCACCCAATTTGACTTGTCCAAAAAAATTTGAATGCCCCGGCGGGATCCCAGTGGCGTGCTTGCTAAGCTTCCAGGCCGTCGCCCGTTTCGGGCTCGTCACATGGCAACAAGCGGCCAGGCTAGTCTGGCCATCCACATGTGCGACGGGACATGCCTACGGGCGGGGCCCGCCACTACGCGCCTCGGCGCGCGAGCGGATCCGCTGCGGCCGGAGTGGACAGTTGAGGTTCCCGCGGAGTTACTGCGCGCAGTAACTTTGCGCGATAAACATGGGGGGCGTGGGGTAGTGGGCGCAGTAGACCCCATAACCGCCCCCTTGGCTTCTCAGCCCATGAGGCTATAAGTAGGGGAGGAGGGGGAGCGGCGGAGCACGCGCGCCCCTCCTCGTCATTGCTTCTTCTTCTTCTCTCTCGCCGTTGCACCTCAAGCTACGTCGAGTGCTGCGGTGGTCCGCTCACAATGAGATCTTCCTCTGCTGTCACGCCCCCTACGGCACACTCCGGCACCAGGGACGGTTCGGAGGTCCATGACGATCACGTCGATTTTCTCCGCAAGACGCGTCGGCTGCCCGGCGAGGACCTCGTGCGGGTCCGTCTCGCGCGGAGGGGGAAATCATGCCGGCGCCGCAGGAGGGCGAGCGGGTCATCTTCCGCTCGCACTGCCTACGCGGCCTGGGCTTACCGGCAAGTAGCTTCTTCCGCTCTGTTCTTGAGTTCTACGGACTCCAGCCGCACCACCTCACCCCCAACACGGTGGTGCTGCTGTCCGCCTTCGTCACCTTGTGCGAAGGCTTCCTCGGTGTTCTCCCCACCATCGAGCTCTGGGGGGAGTTCTTCTACTCCAAGCTCGGCACCCAAGCCGCGGGCGTGCCGGCTCAGTGCGGTGCGTTCATCGTCGTGCGGAGATCGGGGGCCGACAACCCGTTTCCCTCCATCAAGCTGATAAAGTCGGTGAAGATGTGGCAGCGGTCGTACTTCTACATGAAGAACGTATCCGCGGAGGGTGATTGGGTCAATCTACCGGCCTACGTAGCCGGTCCGCCGGCGGGGAGGCAGCCCAACTAGTCGCATCGGGCCAGGACGCTGATGCCCGCAGGAGCCGGCGCCATCGAGCGACTTCGAGTGCTCACGCAGTCGAAGGGCCTGACCGAGCCGGATTTGCTGGCCACCTTTGAGGCGCGCCTAGTGCTCCCACTCCAAAGTCGCCCCCACATGATTTGCCAGATGAGCGGGCATCGGGACCCGAGTTGGATGTGCACCAAGGAAATGCCTCACGAGGAGGTAGCCTATATGGTGAATTGTCTTGCGAGCTGCGACCTCAAAAAAGAGTGGCATTTCGGCAAGGAGTCGTATTCACGTGCCCCCCCCCCGCCTCTGGTGAGTCATTTTTCTTTTCTCCTTTCCTTTGACTCTCCTGACTTCTTTGTTGCCGAGTCCGTCTTGTCTGATCTGACCAGTCGGCTTTGGTCAGAACCCCCTCCTCGAGCCAGCAGCCGGCACCATGGGGCCGGACCGCGAATTCCTCCCCGACCGAGTGGAGAGCGACGTTGACGACCCCGATTTGGGGGCGGCGGCCCTGTAGGACGACGCCGAGGGAGGAAGCGGCGCAGCGGGTGGCCCGAGACTTGGGGCCAGTCTCGAGGACTGGCCTGACGATGACGAGGAGGTCGCCCCGCGCCACCAGCCGGGAGCCGGCCAGCCGGGCACGAGCTCGGCCGCCGCGCCGGACGCCCAAGGCGGTGCTAAGAAGCGCAGGGCTGGGACGAGCCTGATCGACAGTCGGCCGAAGAAGCCCAAGGGCTCGGCCGCGGCGACCAAGCGGGACGAAGCGGCCGCAAAGGCCAACCGCTTCCGCAAGGTGGTGAAGACGCCACAGCTGATTTCGGCGTAAGTGCTACCTCCCTTTGCACCTTCACATTTCTTCGTTGACTCTGTCTGAAATTCCTTTGCTTTATATTCTCAACTTTTAGGGCCCCGCTCTCTCTTGAGAAGTCGGCCGCTGGCTCCGTCGTGAAGTCGGCGGAGACCTCCTCCACCACCCGGCGGATTGATCTGGACGCCGACCTCTAGGAGGCAACGGAGCGGAACGCATGGGAGGCGCGCGAGGAGTGGGAAGCCACCCGCCTGAAGAAGGCGGAAGCCGACAAGGCGGAGGCCGCCGCCCTGAAGAAGCTGGCGGAAGCCGAGGCCACCAACGCGAAGAAGAAGCGCGCTAAAGAAGCCGCACACCGCCAGTCGGCGCTGTTCGTCGTCCCCCTGAACTCTGCACCGCCACCACCGGAATTCACGGCGCAGACTGGGGAAGTCGGCGACGAGAACCCGGTCATGGAGAGGGACGCCGACGACACCGCCACGCCAGACGTAACCGTGCCGCCACCGCCGCCCTCCGGGAGCGCGCCAGGCGGGCAGCCGGCGGACCCGCCGGTGCCGCCAACTGAAGGCATGGTGGCGACAGGCCTGGCTCTCGAGGTCGGCACGCCGACACACCGCCGTCTTGCGAAGGCGGCCTCGGCGCCGCGCCCTCTGGAGGCCGGCGCCACGAGCTCCACGATCCCGGATACCGAGGTGACGAGCACCGTGCCCATTGGGAGGGTGCGGGGAGGCGGGACGGGCCCATTGAACCGGGCGCTTTTGGACGTCCAAGCCAAGCTCCGAGCCGAGGGTGACCCCATCAAGGAATGCACCAAGGCGTATCTGGCGTCGCGAGCAGCCATCCGGGTATGCATCCTTGCTTTTTTGCTTTTGTTTCTTGTTCTTCTTTGTGGGGGTGCGCCAGCGCACCCACTGGGTGTAGTCCCCGAGTTTCAGGACGGCTGCTGACCAGGCGGCTCGGAACTGTAATCGGTGAGTTCTAAGTACCAACATTTTGTCTGAATTTTTGATGCAGGATTACCACAATCTTCGTGTGACCGCCTTCAACGCCAACGTTGAGGAGCTGGCCAAGCGGAGCGCCGACTTGTCGGACAGCCGGGGTGAGTCCTCTTCCTTCTCTGTGGGGGTGCGCTGGCGCACCCGCGGGCTGTAGTCCCCGAGATTCGGGCCGACTGCTGAGCAGTCGGGCCGGATCTCCCCGGTGACCTTTTTTCTTTGGTTGATGATTCCTTTCTTCGCGTGGGCGCGCTGGCGCACCCGAGGGCTGTAGTCCCGAGATCCGGGCCGACTGCTGAGCAATCGGGCCGGATCTCCCCGACGATCTTTCTTCCTTGTTGACGACTGACACCCCTCCTTCTTCTTCTTCAGAGGCTAATGACACCCTGCAGCAGCAGCTGGGCGAGGCCAACACCGCGCTGCATGTCAAGGAGGAGGAGTGCGACCGACTGACGGAGGAGCGCGACAGGCTGGCTACGCAGCTGGCGGAGCAGAAGGAGCTGCTCCAGAAGGCCCAGAAGGAGGCGGAGGACAAGGAAACCGCCCTCCTTGCCGAATTCACGTCCGAGTGCTCCTGCTGGACTGACACGGAGATGACGCTGGTCTCCGGCTTCCACACAATCGAAGATCTCGTCGATGGTGAGCTTCCCCTTATTTTCCTTTTCTAAGCTGCCGACTGCTAGTTGAGTCGGCCTCTAATTTCTGACCTTGCTCTTCGTTCTTCTTCCTTGGCAGACTTCTTCCCCGGCCATTCGGACGCCGCCAATCAAGCCATCGAGGCTGATCGTGAAGGGCGGAGGGTGGACGGCGCACAGATCACTGCCAACGCCCCTCGAACTCTTGGCGAGCAGATCCTGAGCATCGAGGCCCGCCTTCGACCGGCCCATCGGATGTTGCGCTGACTTTAATGTGTCGGCGCCCAGGCGATTGCCGCCCTGTGGCCGGATATGTAGGCACGGCGCACCCCCAGTCAGACCGCCGACTGTCTAGAGGTAGCAGCCGGCCTTCTTGAGGCCTGGAAGGGCTCTTCGGCCTGGGCTGGAGCGCGTCGGGCCTTAGAGTTCGCCAAGGCATGGTATCCTGGGCTGAGTCTAGCCCAGCTAGCCACGTTCCGGCTGGAAGCTCAGGAAGAGTTGGCGGTCGTGGAAGACGGTCTCGTCAAGCGCGCCGCATCGATCGCCGAATACACCGACACCAGCGTCTTCGTCCCAGAGCAGGCTGAAAACGGCGAGGAGGCACCGCCGGAGTGGTTCAGGCTGAACCCGGACGACGGCGAGGACTCAGCGGAGGTGATTGACTCCAGTGGCGAGGAAGAAGGCGAGGAAGAAGGCAGGGAGGAGGAAGGAGCCGAGAAGGAGGCGCCAGAGGTCGGAGCAGACGGCCAGCCCCAGCTCGACCGCACCTCTAGCAACGAGCCGTGCCCAACCGAGCCAGTTGCCGCCAGAGGTGATCAAGCGGAGACCAACCAGCCAGCCGCCCCGGCAACTGGCACCGCCGACCCCTCCGGTCCTCTGAGTCCGTCCGCGGTTTCCTAGGCTGCCACTTTATCTTTGTTTTTACCTGCTTAATAGTCTCAATGAACTTGTTATTTTGCACAATTCCACCCACGGGGTGTATCTTGAACTTCTGTTTGAGGATTCAGCCAAGGGCTTTCTATGTAAATATGTATCCGCGTTCTATCTCTTCTTGTTTATTGCTCTTTGGTTTTTTTCCTTTGCCGCCTTCCCTTGGTTGCCGTCTTGCCAGTCGGACAGCCGCTCTGCGGACTGCTACTGGATCAAGTACTTAGCTTCTTTGGGAAGGCAAGTACTTAGCCGTTTAGAGTTTTTAGCGAGTTAATTTAGAGAATGGCGAGCCGGCTGCTCAAGAGTCGGTTGTAAAAGGCTGGAAACCGGCTTAAACTATGTGCATGATTTGAGTCCTTAGCCATTTTTCATGCGGACACCCATTCTACCTTATTCCTGCCCACCAGACAGTCGCTCTGCGATCTGCAGCTTCTAACAGGAGACGGCTTAAGTGCCACACACTACTTGTCCGGTTGCAGGAAGTCATTTCGTAGTTTAAGACAGCAAGTCCCCGGGCCAACTAGTCGACCTCGTGCCAAGCGGTATAACAAAGAATAACATACTCATAGGCATAACTCTTATCATATAGATAAAAGAGGGCAGTCCCCGAGCTCTTCTCGAGGGGCCCAAGGTCTTCGTACTTTAATACAAAAGGTAGCGTGGTACATACTGCATTAACTGTAAAATCCTCGGAGGAGGTTTGCATTCCATGGCCGCTCCGTCTCTTTGCCAGAGTCATCCCTCTTGCGTGCTCGGGGCTTCTGGGCATCGATTAGGTAGTAGGAGTCGTTGCCCAACACTTTGCTGATGATGAAAGGGCCTTCCCAAGGTGCTGAGAGCTTGTGCTGGCTGAATGTTCACTGAATCAGCCGGAGCACAAGGTCTCCTTCTTGGAAAGATCTCGTCTTGACCTTCCGGTTGTAGTATCGGCGCGGGCTCTGTTGGTAGATGCTGGACCGGCTGAGTGCCAACAGCCGGCCCTCTTCCAACAAGTCGACGCCGTCTTGAAGTGCTTCTTCTGCTTCCTCTTCGGTGTACATGGTGATTCGAGGGGAGTCGAATTCTATGTTCGTTGGGATGACGGCTTCGGCACCGTAGACGAGGAAGAAGGGCGTGAAGCCGGTTGACTTGTTTGGAGTCGTGCGCAGGCTCCAGAGGACGGCTGGCAACTCGTCAAGCCAGCAGCCGGCCGAGCGCTCCAGAGGCTCGACCAGCCGAGGCTTGATGCCGGACAGGATTAGGCCGTTTGCTTGCTCTACCTGGTCGTTGGACTGCGGGTGGGCAACGGACGCTAAGTCCAGTCGGATGCCCTGCGTCGCGCAGAAACGGGCCAAGACACCTTTGGCAAAGTTCGTGCCGTTGTTGGTGATGATGTTGTGCGGTATGCCGTACCGAATTGTGATGCCAGAGATGAAGGTCACAGCAGTCGGACCATTCAACTTCTTGATTGGTTTTGCTTCTATCCACTTGGTGAACTTGTCCATCGTGACAAGTAAGTGAGTCAAGCCGCCTCGTGCTGTCTTGAATGGTCCTACCATGCCCAGGCCCGAAACAGCAAAGGGACAGGCAATGGGAATAGTCTTGAGTGCAGAAGCCGACTGGTGTGGCTTAGAGTGGAACTTCTGGCACCCCTTTCATTTTTGGACCAAGGCCTTGACGTCTTCAAGAGCAGTCGGCCAGAAGAAACTATGGCGGAAGGCTTTGGCGACGAGTGCTCTTGAAGCCGCGTGGTGGCCACACTCACCTTGATGGATGTCCTTGAGAATTGCTTGGCCTTGCTCCGGCTCCACGCAGCGCTAGTAGACACCAGTGACACTGCGCCTTACGAGCTCTCTGTTGACTATGGTGTAGGCTGCCGCCCGGCGTTGCACTTGACGAGCTAAGATCTCATCAGTTGGCAGCTCTTTGTTCACCTGGAATTTGAGGATGGGCTCATCCCATGATGGTGCTGTAATTTCTGCAATCGTCAGTACTGTGACTTGGACGAGGGCGGCTGGGCCGGGAGGTGGTGGGCTAGAGTCGGCAGCCGCTTGCTGTGTCGATGAAGTCCCCGGGCCGACTGGCGCGGTCCCTGGACCAGGCTCTAGAGTCTTCGGCCGACCGCTGCAGTCCCCGGGCTGGGTGCGACTGCCACGATCCCCGCGTCGTCTGCCGGAATATTCGTGTCGTCTGCGGGGGCCCTCGAGTCGGATCCGACTGCTTCAGGAGGAGCCGGTACGAAGATAGAATTTGACTCTGGCGATGGCTTGATAGACAGCTTTAGGAGGCGCTGAAGGGCGACACGGACGGTATTTCTTGTCGGGTGAAGCCAATTCATGCCAGGGCGTCTGCTTGGTCGTTGTCGTTTCTTGGCACATGGAGAAACTCACACCCCTCAAAATATCCGCTGAGTTGCTATACGAGGAAGCGGTAGCTCGCCATGTTTGTGTCTTTGGTGTCCCAATCACCTGACGACTGCTGGACCACCAAGTCGAAGTCACCATAGCACAGGATCCAGCGAATGCCGAGCTCTTTGGCCAGCCAGAGCCCGTGGAATGAGTGCCTCGTATTCAGCGACGTTGTTGGAGGCGGCAAAATGGATTTGCATCACATATTTGAGCTTGTCGCCTTTGGGAGAGGTGAGGACGATGCCGGCTCCCAAGCCGGTGCGCATCTTGGAGCCGTCAAAATGCATCCGCCAATGGGTGGAGTCAGGCGCTAGCGACAGATACTGGGTCTCGGCCCAGTCGACGAGGAAGTCGGCCAGCGCTTGCGACTTGATGGCGGTACGAGGCTGGTAGTAGATGGTGTATGGGGCCAAATCTATGGCCCATTTGGCCACTCGGCCCGAAGCATCCCGGCTCCCGATGATCTCGGCTAGTGGAGCCGTGCAGACCACAGTGATTGGATATTCTTGGAAGTAGGGCTTCAGTTTCTTGGCGGAAAAGTGCACGCCGTAGCACATCTTCTCATAGTGGGGGTAGTTTTGCTTGGAGGTCGACAGTACTTCACTCAAATAATATACCGGTCTCTGGACTGGTAGTGCCTTGCCTTCCTCCTTGCGCTCTACTACGATGACTGTGCTGACCACTCGACTGGTGGCAGCGATGTAGAGGAGTATGGGTTCCTTAGGAGTCGGAGCCGCCAGGACCGGTGGAGTAGTCAACATCTTCTTCAGTTGGAGAAAAGCTTCGTCCGCCTTGTGGTTCCACTCAAAAAAAGTGGTCTTCTTCATGAGTTGGTATAGGGGGAGAGCCTTCTCGCCCAGCCAACTGAGGAATCGGCTGATGGATGCCAAACAGCCGGTGAACTTTTGTACGTCCAGCAGTCGGCTGGGTACCTCCATCCTCTCAATAGCCTTGATCTTCACAGGGTTTCACTCTATGCCGCGTTCAGAGACCAGGAAGCCAAGGAGCTGGCCGGCTGGTACTCCGAAGACGCATTTCTCCGGATTGAGTTTGATTTGAAATCGGCGCAATTTCTCAAAGGTCTCCTTGAGGTCTTCCAGTAGTGTTCCACGCTTCTCTGTCTTCACCACCACATCGTCCACGTAAACATGAGCATTTCTGCCGAGTTGCTTGAGGAGGAACTTCTGCATGCAACGTTGGAAGGTGGCGCCGACGTTCCTCAAGCTGAACGTCATGGTCAAGTAGCAGAAGTCTCCAAACGGCGTGATGAAGGCAGTCTTCAGCCTATCGGTCGGGTTCAACTTGATCTGGTGATATCCCGAATATGCATCCAAGAAACTCAATAGCTCGCATTCGGCTGTGGAGTCGATCCTTGGCAAAGCGAACGGGTCCTTGGGACATGCTTTGTTGAGGCTATGTAGTCAATACACATTCGCCATTGCTTGTTCTTCTTCAGTACCAGGACCGGGTTGGCTAGCCATTCTAGAAAGAACACTTCCATGATGAAGCCGGCTGCCAACAGCCGGGCTATCTTTTCTCCAACAACTCTTCTCTTCTCTTCTGACAAGCGGCGCAAAGGCTGCCTGAGTGGCTTGGCATCAGATCGGACATGCAATTTGTGCTCGGCGAAATCCGTCGGGACACCTGGCATGTCTTTGGGGGACCATGTGAAGATGTCCCGATTCTCACGGATGAAATCGACGAGCTCGCCTTCCTATTTGCTGTCGAGGTTGGTGCCTACGACAGCGTACCTCTCTGGGTGCTCCGGGTCCAAAGGTATCTTCTTTGTTTCTTTGGCCGGCTTGAACGAGCCCTCAGCTTCCGGCTCCCTGGGATCGGGCGACATCTCTGGCTGTTTGCTTGCCATCGCCACAACCCGGTCAAGTAGCCGTTTCTCAGCTGCGATCACGAGGGACTCGGCCAGCCGACTGCTTTCTGCTGCGCAGGCGGATGACTTCTTGTAGTCGCCAGTTATGGTCAGAATCCCTTTGGAACTCAGCATCTTCATCTTGAGGTAGGCATAGTGGGGGACAGCCATGAACCTGGCCAGGGCAGGCAGGCCCAGTAGCGCATGGTATGGGCTCTCACGGTCCACCACTTCGAACCAAATTGACTCTCAGTGGAAATGATCTTTGTCTCTGAAGAGGACGTCAATCAAGATCTTGCCGATTGGTGAGCAGGAAAGGCCAGGAACTATGCCATGGAACACTGTCTGGCTGGACTGAAGCTTCCTCTGTCGGATTCCTAGTTTCTCCATGGTATCCTTGTACAGAATGTTGATGCTGCTGCCGCCGTCTATCAGGACTCTGGAGAAGCGAGCAGCTCGCTTGTCCGTGGCAAAGGTGGCGTCCAAGACCAAGGCGTAGGAGCCGGGTTTGGGCATTACTTCCGGGTGGTCAGCTCTGCTCCAGCTGATGGGCTTCTCAGAGCAATGCATGAACTCTGGTGTGTTAGATACTACTGCATTCATCTCCTACTGCTGCTGCCACCTGCTGCGTCGATCATCGGTCATGCTGGTGAACGCGACATAGGCTCCATGCTCTTCTGGGTACTCATCTTATATCGCGCCAACTGGTCTGACCGCCGGCTGCTGGGGCGGAGGAGGAGGCGGCTGCCCAGCAGGTGGGGGAGGCAAAAGGCCGTCTCCCTTGGCAATCCTGGTGAGCCAGTGGCACTTCTGAGTGGTGTGGTTGGACGGCTTCGCACCACTATGGAATTTGCAGGGTCCATCCAAAGTATGCTCATATGAGAAGGCCGGCTGCCAGTTGGGCTTGCCGGCCTTCTAGCGTTTGGGCGGAGGCTGCCCTTCTGGCTGCTGGTCTTCGACTGTCGCCACCTACCAACTGGTGGAAGTCGGCTGCGAGGCTTTGCGCTTGTGGTCATTCTGCTGTTGACGCCGACTAGTGTCTCCAGCCGGGGTTCGAGGAGCCTGAGGAGCCACCTTGCCTGACGCACTAACTTGAATCTCCGTCTTCATGGAGGAGTCGGCCGTGGCATTTTTGTCTGCTATGATCAGCAGCTCGTCGAGGGTCTCTGGCTCTTCGCAGAGAAGCCTGTGCTTCAGGAGGGTGCCCTCTCGGCATCCCGCAGTGAAGTACTCAATGGCCTGCACCTCGTGCACGCCCTCGCAGGAGTTGCGGAGCTCGGCCCAGCGCGTGAGGTAGTCGCGAGCTGACTTGTCGAGGCCTTGCACGCACAAGGAGAGCTGGCGAGGTTTGGGAGGCCGCTTGTACGTGCTGGTGAAGTTGCGGATGAAAGCGTCGGTGAAGTCGACCCAACTGTTGATGCTGTGGGGCCTTAAGCTATTCCGCCGTGTCCGGGCCATGCCCTTGAGCATGAGCGGAACATACTTCACGGCAACATGCTTGTTGCCGTTTGCTATGCTGACGGCCGTGGAGTAGTCGACTAGCCAGTCTTCCGGCTTCACGGAGCCAGTGTATTTGGGTGTGTCTCTGGGGAGCGTGAACCCTTTGGGGAAGGGCTCGTCTTGGATGTGGGGGCCGAAACACGGCGGACCCAACTCATCTTCTTCCTCAAGCACCAGGGATCGGTGGAGACGATCGATCCGGTGGCGGGCGTCATTCTCTCCGGCTCCCTCTCGGCGGCCAAGGCGGTCGCCGAGCGTTGGGTGATCAACAGGCGGTGGGGAGACTCGCCTTTCCCTTCGAGGGGGAGGAGGCGGACAGTCGTCCCGTCGTTCCACTGTTCTTGAGTGGCCGTCTTGGTCGCGCTCTATAGTGATGCGAGTCCGACTGCGGCTGGCAGCCGGCTCCTTGTCCTTTCTTCCGTGGACGCCGCCAGTCGGTGTCCGAGACGTCGCACCTTGGTCTCGGCGAGGAGGCAGGTTGTCATTTTGTCAGTGCGGCGCATCAGTGCGGCAGCCGGCCTCGTTCAGCTCCGCAGCCGCGTCAAGGAGTCACTGGACGCGCTCCGTCATCATGCGACGTTCTTCGCCCTCGAACTTTTCCAGCTCGTCTGCCGCCGCCTGGGCGGCTCGAATGTTCTCCGCAGGTGTGGCGTAAATGGGGCGATTTTCCCCAAACAGGTCGGCGATCGCCACGCTGCGCTGCTGGACCGTGCCAAGGCGGCTAGGCCCAGTTGGAGTCGGCGTGCCGCCCACAGCGCGGTCCATCTCGCGCTGGTAGGCCTCTGATAGGCATCTCATGTTGGCCAACTTTTTGGCGCCTTCGACTAGCTGAAGGCGGCGTGCCTCCAGTGTCTCGGCGTCGGCGTCTTCGGGAATGGGCGCTACCAGGTCTTGCAGCGCCGCGTTGAGCGGGTCATAATCACCCCCACCGGAGTGCTCATCGTGATCAATGACAAGCACTTCCGTGACGGTGCTTCCACCGCTCTCGGCGCAAGAGAGCTGCTCGTCGTAGACCACCACGTTGGTGGGGAACATGTCAAGCGATGTGGTGTCGGAGTCGACCAACATCGGATCAGTGGAGCCTACAGACTCCAAGTCCCCAGCTGGCTCGCTAGCGACGTGGAGTTGATCGAGGAGGCCTGCGAGGAGGCTCTCAGGGCCGCCTGTGCCTGCATCGGACGCGGGCTCGTCGGAGAGGCGGACCTCGCCGACAAGATCGGCGAGGCAACTGGCCGCGCAGGCGATTTCAGCGCCATGCAACGCGTCGGCGAAGACTCTGTCCGGCGTGCTGGGCTAGCTGCGCTCGTCAGGGAGGAAGAGTGTTCCTGTCCAGAACAGGTCTCCGGATGACGGTGCACCTGGCCCCACGGTGGGCGCCAAATGTCGGGGGTTGGGTGCGACATATGCCAATGGATGGCTTATCATGGTGGGGGCGAGTAGAACGTCGTCGGTGCCTGAAAACGGGATGAGGCGTAGACACGAACGCCAGCGTACTTTACCCAGGTTCGGGGCTCTCCTAGGAGATAACACCCCTAGTCCTGCTTTGCGGGGTCTTCGCATGATCACTAAGGCAAAGTGAATACAAGGGTGCTCCTCGAGTTGTATGCCGAAGGTAGGAGAAGGCAGGGTCGGCTCTCTCCCCCCTCTAGGAACTGGTCTAGTTCTAATGGTTCTGAACCCTTTGCATGGGTGCCCTGGGGGTTTATATAGGCCTACCCCCCAGGGGTACAATGTAAAACTGTTTGGGCGCAGGGCCCAGCCGTCAGTCTCCTCGCCCGCCGGCCCTTCCGCTGACTGCTGGCGGCGGGCCCCGCCAACTAGTCTGGTACGAAGCCGACAGGCCGTACCCGCCGCTTGCGGGTCTTGCCGACTGCTGTTTAATGTAGCCGTGCCTCTAATGACGCAGGCTTGGTCATGGGGTCGTGGCTACAGCCCCGCCGTCTGGCGGATGATCACTGTAGCCACTCCCGGTCTCATCTGGTTAATGGCGCGGGGAACCCGTGGGAGGGTCAGGCCGACTCCCCGGTCCTGGCTCCCTACGGGTCCGATTGGTGGCGCTCTTGCCGTCTTCTGGACTCTCACTGACTGGTAGGGCCCGTCATCCGTGGACCGTACTGACAGGTCGTCGTGGGCACAGGACTCCGCCCACTATTGCTGATGTCAGGGATGGCATGGCAACAGTGTCGCGCCAGACGGAGATCTCCGTTGGTACAGCGCACTGTGGCCTAGCCATCTCCTGGAAAAGGGGAGGGAGTGGGCTTCACTGTTGCCACTCCCTGTCCCATCCCCCCTGATGAGGGCATGGGCTTCGTTGGTGTCGTGGGCCGACTCCCCGCGTCGACTTCTCTAGAAGCCGCCAGGCGGGAGTCGGTCGGTCCTGACCCCGCCTCTGGGACTCGGATGCATGCGGGCAGCCGACTGTTCCTTCATCCGTCCACCAGAAGGCGGCTCTTCATCTGTCATCTCGAGGGGCGCAGTAAGCCCCGCTGTCTTGAAAGGTTTTGGGCCTCGGGTTAGCCTACCGTGGCCCATTAATCCGACACCCCACGTATATAAAGGGGGGGAGGTGGCCGGCCCTAGGAGGGGGCGCTCCATGGGGGATTCCTACTTGGACTCCTAGTCCAAGTAGGATTCGGTCCCCCCCCCTTTCCGTGTACAAGTAGGAGAAGATGGGAAAGAGGAGAGAAGAGAAGGAAGGAGGGGGGCGCTGCCCCCTCCCCTTGTCCAATTCGAACTGGGCAAGGGGGGACGCCACCTCTGGCCGGCCCTCTCTCTTCTCCACTAAGGCCCATTGTGGCCCATTAATCCCCCGGGGGGGGGGTCCGCTAACCCCCCGGTACTCCGGAAAATGCCCGAACCTATCCGAAACCATTCCGGTGTCCAAACATAACCTTCCAATATATAAATATTTATGTATCGACCATTTTGAGACTCCTCGTCATATCCGTGATCTCATCCGGGACTCCGAACAAAATTCGGTTCATTAAAACACGAAACTCATAATACAAATCGTCATAGAACGTTAAGCGTGTGGACCCTACGGGTTCGAGAACTATGTAGACATGACCGAGACATATCTCCAATCAATAACCAATAGCGGAACCTGGATGCTCATATTGGCTCCTACATATTCTACAAAGATCTTTATCGGTCAAACCGCGTAACAACATACGTTGTTCCCTTTGTCATCGGTATGTGATACGTCCATTTTGCATCATGCTTTTATATTGATATTTATTGCATTATGGGCTGTTATTACACATTATGTCACAGTACTTATGCCTTTTCTCTCTTATTTTACAAGGTTTACATGAAGAGAGAGAATGCCGGCAGCTGGAATTCTGGGCTGGAAAAGGAGCAAATATTAGAGACCTATTCTGCACAACTCCAAAAGTCCTGAAACTCCACGAAAGTTAACTTTGGAATATATTGAAAATATTGGCGAAGAAAGCACCAGAGGGGAGCCAGCCACCGTCCACGAGGGTGGGGGCGCGCCCTACCCCCTGGGCGCGCCCCCTGCCTCATGGGCCACCTGGCAGGCCTCCGATGCCCATCTTCTGGTATAAGGTGTCTTTTTCCCTGGAAAAAATCAGAAGAAAGCTTTCGAGACAAAGTGCCACCGTCTCGAGGCGGAACCTTGACGGAACCAATCTAGGGCTCCGGCAAAGCTATTCTGTTGGGGAAACATCCCTCTGGGAGGGG
This sequence comes from Triticum dicoccoides, assembly GCF_002162155.2. Taxonomy (NCBI): domain Eukaryota; kingdom Viridiplantae; phylum Streptophyta; class Magnoliopsida; order Poales; family Poaceae; genus Triticum; species Triticum dicoccoides. The sequence goes on along the minus strand of NC_041382.1, from coordinate 181,435,556 downwards.
GAAAATCGTCACCATCGTCATCACCATCGATCCTCTCAACAGAAGGAGGTCAATCTCCATCAACATCTTCACCAGCACCATCTCCTCTCAAACCCTAGTTCATCTCTTATATCCGATCTTTGTCTCAAAACCTCAGATTGGTACCTGTGGGTTGCTAGTAGTGTTGATTACTCCTTGTAGTTGATGCTAGTTGGTTTATTCGGTGGAAGATTATATGTTCAGATCATTTCTGCATATTAATACCCATTTGATTGTGAACATGAATATGATTTATGAGTAGTTACGTTTGTTTCTGAGGACATGGGAGAAGTCTTGCTATAAGTAGTCATGTGAATTTGGTATTCGTTCGATATTTTGATGAGATGTATGTTGTCTTTCCTCTAGTGGTGTTATGTGAACGTCGACTACATGACACTTCACCATTGTTTGGGCCTAGGGGAAGGCATTGGGAAGTAATAAGTAGATGATGGGTTGCTAGAGTGACAGAAGCTTAAACCCTAGTTTATGCGTTGCTTCGTAAGGGGCTGATTTCGATCCATATGTTTCATGCTATGGTTAGGTTTACCTTAATTCTTATTTCGTAGTTGCGGGTGCTTGCAAAGGGGGTTAATCATAAGTGGGATGTTTGTCCAAGGAAGGGCAGTACCCAAGCACCGGTCCACCCACATATCAAATTATCAAAGTAATGAACGCGAATCATATGAGCATGATGAAAACTAGCTTCACGATAATTCCCATATGTTCTTGGGAGCGCTTTCCTTTATATAAGAGTTTGTCCAGGCTTGTTCTTTGCTACAAAAAGGATTGGGCCACCTTGCTGCACCCTGTTTACTTTAGTTACTTGTTACCCGTTACAAATTATCTTATCACAAAACTATCTGTTACCGATAATTTCAGTGCTTGCAGAGAATACCTTACTGAAAACCGCTTGTCATTTCCTTCTGCTCCTCGTTGGGTTTGACACTCTTACTTATCGGAAGGACTACGATAGATCCCCTATACTTGTGGGTCATCAGTATGTTACTTGCCCGAGATTCAATCGTCGGTATCATCATACCTAGTTCAATCTCGTCACCGGCAAGTCTCTTTACTCGTTCCGTAATGCATCATCCCGTGGCTAACTCATTAGTCACATTGCTTGCAAGGCTTGTAGTGATGTGCATTACCGAGAGGGCCTAGAGATACCTCTCCGATACATGGAGTGACAAATCCTAATCTTGATCTATGCCAACTCAACAAACACCATCGGAGACACTAGTAGAACATCTTTATAATCACCCGGTTATGTTGTGACGTTTGATAGCACACAAGGTGTTCCTTTGGTATTCGGGAGTTGCATAATCTCATAGTCTGAGGAACATGTATAAGTCATGAAGAAAGCAATAGCAGAAAAACCAAATGATCATTATGCTAAGCTAACGGATGGGTCTTGTCCATCACATCATTATCCTAATGATGTGATCCCGTTCATCAAATGACAACACATGTCTATGGCTAGGAAACTTAACCATCTTTGATTAACGAGCTAGTCAAGTAGAGGCATACTAGGGACACTTTGTTTGCCTATGTATTCACACATGTACTAAGTTTTCGGTTAATACAATTCTAGCATGAATAATAAACATTTATCATGATATAAGGAAATATAAATAACAACTTTATTATTGCCTCTAGGGCATATTTCCTTTAGGGTTAACCACCCGTCGATCTCCTAATCTATTAAATAGACGCGCCTCCTGCCCCTGCGAGGGTGCTTCTGTAAAAGAGCGCTGGACTGCTCGCCTTCTAAAGAGCGCACGCAAACCGAAGGTTGTCTTTAGATCCTGGTAAATATCAATGTTGGGGGCCCACCTATCACCTGAGGGACTAGGAGGTCGTCGGCAGCCGCATTACTGAAGCGGCTGAACAAGGAAAGGATGAGAAACCCGCCCCGCAAGCCAAAGACTTTGGGACGCACAATACAACTAATGATTATACACTCCAGCGTTGGAGGCCAGTTCGGGGGCTACTGAGGGAGTCCTGGACTAGGGAGTCCTCGGGCTACCGCCCTAACTCTCATGGGTCGGATAGGAGGGCCGCACTATTAATTGTTAGAAGGTCGAACTATGAAGAGACTTTGTATCCCGACAAGAAGATCCTTGATGCCTTGGTGTGTCCTCCAAGTCAAGATGATAAGAATCGGCATGTTTATCCTCTCCTTGTAACCGACCATGTATAACCCTAGTACCAATGATGTCTATATAAACTAGAGGGTTTAGTCCGTAGAAGGACAACCATCATCCTACTAGTCTAGGGTTAGTTCATCTGATCTCGTGTTAGATCGACTCTGTAATCCTCATATACATAAGCAATATAATCAAGCAGGACGTAAGGTTTTTACCTCTTAGAGAGGGTCCGAACCTGGGTAAACATCGTGTCCCTAGTCCCTTGTTCCCCATTGATCAAAGATCCACAGTTCGGGAATCCCTACCAGAGATCCGCCGATTTTGACACGACAGAGGTGGCGGTAGAAAGAGCCGCCCGGCTCACGACGGAGTAGAACCGCGCCGCCCGCCACATGGCGGGGTTCCTCATCTCGTCGTCCTCCTCCTACGACAACAATGGCACGGCGGACGATGACTCCTCGCCCGCCGAAGACAACCGCGGAGACCCCAAGAGGAAGTGGTGAACTCCCCCGCCCCTCACTGTTTATGTTTATATATTAGTTTGTTTTATCCTCCACTCCCTCCATTCATTTATATAGGGTGTATTTATTTTTCTCAAACGTCAAATGAGTGCATGTTTGACCGAGTTTCTAAAAAAAAATATCAATATCCAGAATACGAAATTTATATCATCTGAACCATCATGAGAAGTAATTTCATATTTTTATTAGGTATTGTAGATGTTGTTATTTTATTCTATAATCTTGGTCAAACATTCAAATGGTTGACTTGCACAAAAACAATACACCTTATATTTTGAAACGGGAGTATTTGGGTTAAATTTTAACTCTGTGGGCCTTTCCGATGAATTATGTCTGATGTCTGATTTGGTATCTTTTTATGCTAACCGGCATGATCTACGTACTCTATATGTGTGTTTTTATGAAATAAGGTGCGGATATATGGGTTTGTGGTTATGGAGTGAGTAAACTGGGCTTTGTTTGAGCACGACTGTCCGGACACGTCCACATTCGTATAGATAATCGTGGTTGTAGATGCTCCAAGAGGGGTACGCGCTTTAAAAGGAAGACGCGCCGGCGGGTACCCGTGTACCCCTGTTGTCTCTACCATCCGTGGCCGATGCGGCTAAATTTCATGTTTTGACCCTTTTTTTAAACATATTCAAGATTTAACCTTAGTTTGAAAAAATTTCGAGATCTGGTCTTTTTTGCTACCGTCAGGGATCATGGCGGTAGGGTATAACAGCCTACCGCCAAGGTCCCTGGCGGTAGGGTTGCATGCCCTATCGCCAAAAACCTCCTAAGTATTAAACATAGTGTGTGCTCGTGCCTACCGCCAAGCATCTTGGCGGTAGGGTTGTGCAGGCTACCACCAACCCGTTTGGCGGTAGCGATATTTTCTACCGTCAAAGTCTCTGGCGGTAGGCTGTTAGACCCTACCGCCATGGACTCTGGCGGTAGCAAAAGGGTCAGATCTCGATTTTTTTTAAATTAAGGTCTAATCTTAAAAATTAGCCGGCCGATGCTGCTGGGCCAGTGGCGTCACCACACGGGTGCCACTACTGTGTAGGGCTGCTCCTGCAGAGTTGCGCCTGAGCCGAAGCCGTCCCCGTTGATGAGCAGGAAGCTCGTCTGCCTAACCATAAACGTCCCACCAGCATCACCGGTATCCGAGGGAAGCTCTTGTCCGGTCTCCGAGCCCCCGCCCTGTTCGCGTACGGCGTGGCGTCTCGTCCCCCGTCAAATGATCGCCCCGGCCCAATCAACCCACGCCGGTCTCGCGCTCGCGCCACGCCCGCAATTTCTTTTCTACCGGCCCCGGAGTGGAGACAAGCGGTCGCCCTGGCGCGGCCCCGCCCTTTGATTCCCTCTGCCTGCGCGCCGCCCGCTACGGGACGCCACCAAGCCCCAGCAAATCGACAAGCGCAGGCGGCCGCGCGCCTTTGCTCCCACGCCCGCGCGCCCGCCATGCTCTACCAAGTCATCGCAGTTATGAGTTATCCCTGAGCTTATCAGTGAGTTGCCACTGACCGACTCTTCCCGCCCGCCCGCCAGCTCGCTCGGCCTCACCTGAAATTATTGGCCTCTGTCTGTCGTGATGATCCAGGGCGTCCTGTCGCGCGCGCCCGCCACCGACGCGATGAAGGCCAAGCAGGCGGCGTCGATGCCCGACGACGAGGAGAAGGCGCGCGGGAAGCGGCTGCAGCTGCATGGCTCCGCCTCCGAGCAGGGCCTGGCGGTGGCCGCCGCGGGGGAGGAGGGGGAGCGGGTGGCGGAGGCGCCGGAGACGCGCGGGCTGCGGCTGCTGAGGCTGCTGCTCAGGTGCGCGGAGGCGGTGGCCATGGACCAGCTCCCGGAGGCGCAGGACATGCTGCAGGAGGTCGCCGAGCTGGCGTCCCCGTTCGGGTCCTCCCCGGAGCGCGTCGCGGCCTACTTCGGCGACGCGCTGTGCGCGCGCGTGCTCAGCTCGTACCTGGGCGCCTACTCGCCGCTCGCGCTCCGCCCGCTCGCGGCCGCGCAGAGCCGCCGCATCTCCTCGGCCTTCCAGGCGTACAACGCGCTCTCCCCGCTCGTCAAGTTCTCGCACTTCACCGCCAACAAGGCCATCCTGCAGGCGCTCGACGGCGAGGACCACGTCCACGTCATCGACCTCGACATCATGCAGGGGCTGCAGTGGCCGGGGCTGTTCCACATGCTCGCGTCCCGGCCCCGCAGGCCGCTCTCGCTCCGGGTCACCGGGCTCGGCGCCTCGCTCGACGTCCTCGAGGCCACCGGCCGCCGCCTCGCCGACTTCGCGGCGTCGCTCGGGCTGCCCTTCGAGTTCCAGCCTATCGATGGGAAGATCGGGCACGTCGCAGACACCACCGCGCTCCTCGGCCCGCGCCACCGCCACAGGGAGGCCACCGTCGTGCACTGGATGCACCACTGCCTCTACGACGTGACGGGCTCGGACGTCGGCACGGTGCGGCTGCTCAAGAGCCTGCGGCCGAAGCTGATCACGATCGTGGAGCAGGACCTGGGGCACAGCGGCGACTTCTTGGGCCGGTTCGTGGAGGCGCTGCACTACTACTCGGCGCTGTTCGACGCGCTGCGCGACGGCGCGGGCGCCGCGGAGGAGGAGCGGCACGCGGTGGAGCGGCAGCTCCTGGGCGCGGAGATACGGAACATCGTGGCCGTTGGGGGCCCGAAGCGGACGGGCGAGGTGCGGGTGGAGCGGTGGGGCGACGAGCTGCGCCGCGCCGGGTTCCGGCCCGTGTCCCTCGCCGGGAGCCCCGCCGCGCAGGCCAGGCTGCTGATCGGCATGTACCCGTGGAAGGGCTACACGCTGGTGGAGGAGGACGGGTGCCTCAAGCTCGGGTGGAAAGACCTCTCCCTGCTCACAGCATCGTCGTGGGAGCCGACGGAAGACGACCACGCCGCCGTTGCCGAGCAAAAACGCCATGATTCCTGATCAAATTTTGCTATTATTTGGCCCGTAATTATCAAAGGTTCGTGATATAATCGTACAGGCTCCACCGATCATTCGTTCTCTCTTCACTTCCTCAAGGTTGAGGCATAACCTGCGATTTTTGGCAGCTCCATCGTAGCCGTGTGTTCGGAGACTGTGACTGGGTTTCGGATAGGGAAATTTTGGCCGCACGGACCGGCGCCGTTGTGTTTAATACTCGTGGTTAGATTAGAGTAGACATCATCCTCCGATGGCGAGAGTGACTCGGTGAGCAGGACAAGAAGAGAGACAGCTTACCCGTCGGCTCTCTCGTGCTCGACGTCTACGCTGTGCAGATGACGCGTCAGTTGTCTCCTTGTGTAACGGCTTTGAGATGTTACCGATACGAGAGAATGACTGCGTCTGCATGCTTGCCCGTACGAGCGCGCGACGGTGTTCGTGCCGTTCATGGCATGTAGGAGAGCCGCGTACCACAGGGGAATTTCCAAGAAACCTAGATAAAAAATCGTGGTCGGACGCTAGCTTCGTGTCAGGCTCTTATGTACTCTACTACTGTAGGGATCACGAGCGAGCAGGAACGCAGGAAAGAACTGATTCAGGCTTTCAGCACATGCACACAGCCTCCAGCTTTATCATGCCTGTGAAATGGAAACGCGCAGAGGAGTACATTTCGACCTACTGCTACTAGGTCTTCTTCGTCAACAGAGTTGATCGTTGATTTCAGCTCGTTAGATTTAACAAGTTCAATATTTTTATAAACAATCTCATTCCATCGATTCAACCTAATCATCAATGTCATAGCCATGACAAGCCCAGGGTCAATCACTAGCTATAGTGCTAAACATCGTTCCACTACAGTGAACAAAACAACCCATGCCATGACCCTGGTATCCTTGGTTGGCTACGCCCCCGGTAATCACACACACACAAAAGAACTGCGTGTAGTAAGTGGAAGCTTAGGATGTGTTTGGTAGGGTGCATGAGGCTAAAAGTTTCCTACCCAACCCATTTTTAGGTGTGCAGGGTGTATGGGCTCTTCTGGGCATAGCTCATCTAATGCAAAAAAGGCCCCGAGCTATGCTCGCTCGAGCACCCACATACATGCGAGCTGGGGTCAGCGAGGTCGGTTCGACCCCTGCAAAAATCTCCTTCTTACCCACCAGGATCGAACGACCTCTCTCGGTCTCTCCCGACCACCCCTCCCTGACCTAGCCGCCACCCCTCGCCCCCCTCTCTCTCCCGCAAACTCCATGGCGACTGCCACCTGATCTGCATCCCTGCCGGTCCCCTTTGATCTTGTACCTCGCCGCCGTCACCGCCGCCCCGGTCAACCTCGCCGCCGCCCAAGTCAACCTCGCCGCCGCCCCGGTCTTCAAATCGCGGCCGCCCCACATGAATCTCGCGGCTGCCAGGAGAGGTAGCTACTCTGCCTCCTTCTCCCTCTGCCCTCCTCACCCCTTCCTTCCTGGCTCGGCCTCTGCGAGCCGTTGCTGCGTGACCAAGGACGAGCCGCTACTGCGTGACCAGAGATGAGGCGTTTTTTTTGTACAAAGAGCTCTTGTTCATATAGGCGTATATGGTTTAGACAAAAAAATTGCTTCTTTGTTCCCTTAAGACACTCTTCTTTGAGGACAACGGTTGAAAGGGCTTTTGCCGCATACAAAAACCGTTGGAAGTTTGTCTACAATAAGTCATTCCATGGTTACAAGACCCATGTAAAAGTAGTGCTAGCTTGTGCAATTCTTCACAATTAGGTACTTCAATATGGTGAGGATGAGTATTTCCCACCTGAGGAAACATGGGATCTGAAACCCAACGATGAAGATCATGATGATATTGTCCATGACAATATTTCTTGGGCTCATAAGAGATGAATTTGCAAATCAGATGTGGGCGAATAGAGGGCTAGCAAATATTTGATGTATCATGTGTCTTGGTGTTGTAAAACAATTGATGTGTTCCTTGGTGTTGTAAAACTATTGCTGTACTGTTATATTTATGTGCGGAAACATGATTTTGAGCTGCTGAAATATGCTTCTTATGTGCTGAAATGTGTGTTTGTGTGTTGAAATTCATTTTTATGAGCTGAAACATGATTTTGAGCTGCTGAAATGTGATTTTTATGTGCTGAATTATGCTTATTTATGTGCTGAAATATGTTATTAACTTCTGGAATGTTTATGTTGTAGATGGGTGATGAGGTGCAGGAGGTTCCAAGCGTTGGTGCTCTTCCCAAGAAGGCCCCCAAGGTCATGAATTGGACTCGGCCTATGTCGGCGTTGATGTTGAAAAGCCTTTCAGAGGTGGCGGCAAGAGGTGCCAAGACTGACAAAGATTCAAAGAGGTTGAAAAATTGAAAGTTGCAAAGCGTATATCTTCTTTCGTTGGTTATGGCGTGTCTATTACCCAAGTGCACAATCATATTCGCAAGTGGAGGAATAGGTGGACAAGGCTTGTCTATTTGAAGGGTTTAAGTGAGGAACTTTGGGATGATGACAAGAAGATGGTAGTGCTAGAAGAACAACACTATTTGGGCCACACTCATGTATGTATGTACATGTATCAGCCCTTTTTTAATGCTGAAATGAGTTATCTTAGTGCTCAAACGGTGTTAAAATGATATAGTTTTGTCAAAAATGATGATGTTTCATAGCTGAAATGATGTCTCGGTTAATTATTTTTGTTCAAATGGTGTTGCAGGATCATCCAACAGATGTTGAATTGCTCAATTCTCCACTGGAGAACTACGACTATATGGAACTTTGCTTTGCTAATAAGCATGCCACTGGGAAGTATGCAATGGGCCCCAGTGCACCCCTAGGAATGCCTATTGTTGTGGAAGACAAGGATAAATCGAATGTCATGGAGGGGGGAGGAACAACAGATAAGGTATTGCAACATCTTCTTGGGTCTAACTTTGTACTTCCTACTGCTAGTGCCACTCAGGACCCTTCTCCTACTTCAAATAAGAAGAGAAAGAGGGCATCTGGCTTGACTGAGGAGGACTCAATGCAGTGTAGCAACATGACTGATGCTATGCATGAGATTGCAAGTGCTATCAACAACACTTGCCATGCTGAAACATACCCTGACTTGTACAACGCTGTCATGAATCTTCTTGTGTTTGATCAAGATGAGCGCTTGGCTGTTTTAGATTATCTCACAGAACATAAGGCAAAGTCCTTAACTTTGTGAAGATGAATGATGCAGTCTGAAAAGCATCGTTCAAGCGAATCTTGAAAGCCAATCCTGGTCTTCTTTGAGTTGTTGTTAGTTGGTGCTTGATCAGACTATCCCTTTTGTAATGCCTATTATAAAGTGTACTTCAAATGAAACTATGTAATATGAATCTAGTGATGCATTGCTTCAAATTAAGGTTATCATGTGTTATGTTAATTGTTGATTATTTTATTTATATTATCATTGTTCAGATTATGTTGGCATGGTAACATTTTATTGCTCGAATTGTTTCATGAATTGTCGAAATGTTGTTTCAATATTTGTCTTGGTGGCAAAAAAAATCGTTCATGCAGCATACCTCATATACATGCTACAAACACAGTCTCAGTGCAACATGTCTTGTCTGATGCAGCCTATCAAACATAGTCTCAGCTCAGCATGCATCAGTACATACATTGCTACCAAACAACTGCAGTTGCATGTACTGAGCATGTCTAGACTAAGTATGTCTCAAATGGGAACAACTATGCTAGAATGGGAACAGCTACCAAACACACCCTTAGGAGTGGCGGACATGCATTCTAGCCACTCACGGGTGGTAATATCGACCCAGATTACCTGTTGGCAAAAATACCATTAGCGGGCTTTTTATCGCGCCCGCTACTGGTATTTGAAGTACGAGTGACGGGCTTTTTCTAGGGCCTGCCATTGGTATTTTTTCTGCCTTTTTATAATGTTACAAGGTTCACTGTTTTGTATTTAAGGTTATGGTCCGAAATATTTATATGTTAAAAGCACATTATTGGAAGTTTCATGTAATAGTTTGACACCTTTTAGGGTTTTTATTTTATTCTTAGGACAATAAATTTGATTTCTAGGTATTTGATGGATGTATGTCATTTTTGAATTTAAAAATGTACATAAATCAAGTATGAAAATCATGAAACTTCACACGATATCTTGATAGGACCTCTAGAGGGTGTTGTATGGAAAATTTGTGATGTATGTCGCTTAGAAACTTAAGCATCCACAAAGAAGAAATATACTTAGAAATTCATTCATTGCCTTATACTAGGAATAATGCCAACTATTGACATGGATGAGTTGTGGTGTATGTTGAATGCAAAAAACCTTTGAAGGTCAAATGATAAAGCAACTATGACTTCGCCTTCAAACTACACGCTTTCTCTTTGAAAACCACGATCCTTGATTGGAGATGTTTCGGTTTGTAAGCGGTGTATATCACAACTTTTGTGAAACTTTTCAAATTTTAATCACAACCTCTATAGACCATATCATGAAACCATGTCAAGTTCCATCTTGTTCTCACTTCATTTACAATTTTCAAAATTCAAAAACCAAAAAATCCAAGTAGTTGTTAGCTTCCCTCTCGAATGTTTGGAATTTTTTTTTGGATATGACCCTCAAGAACTTAAATGTGTTTTTTCAATCAATTTTTGAGCATTTTTTTTCATGTATTCGTAGTTCAAATTTTAATTATACACATTAAATACCTAGAAATCCATTTTAATGCCTAAATAATAGCAAATTGATTTAGAACAAAACATAAATTTGACATTTATAATTATAATGTAGCATGTTACATGTAGAATTTTTTGGACAACTTAAGATTAATATGCTTTGAAGTGCTTACGCATGGTACATATAATTGGAATTTTCACGAAGGCGGAGGATAGAGAAATTTTTACTGACTAATAGCAAAAGTTGGCAAATAAAAATAGTAGAGGCGGACCCTGGAAAGTACCCGCCACTAGTAGTTGGGCGATCCCGCATGGTCGAATTGATCCGTTCTGATTGGTCCATCCCACCCTCCTACGGATCACCAACGCTCCTGCCCTCTTTTCTTCTCTTCTCGTCTCCTCCTTCTCCACCAACGCATGCGTCGCCTTCGTCTTCTCTTTCTCCTTTCCTGTTTCTTTTGCATGTCACCGAGGAGCAAGCGTCGTGGGGGCGTGTCGCGTCATGGGGAGGGGCCACCGCTAGTTAGAGGAGCCCCCATGCATGTAGCGTCAAGGGAGAGGGAACGAGATTGTGGGCGTGCGAGTAGGGATGAAAACAGAGCGGAAACAGACGGAATCGCTTTGACGACATTTGTTTTTATATATTTTGAGCGAAAGCATAAATGAACCAAAAACCTCAGAAATGAATAATGAAAAAGATACTACTGGAAATGAACACATAGCAAATATGAAGCAGACACGACAACAAAAGCCGGTGTTGAACGAAACTTAAAAAACGCTTTAACCATAGAGAGAAACACAAACAGATCAACAAACTTTTTTTGTGTGTAACAAATCAACAAATTTAATCAATGGTTAGCATGGCTATATGATTAAGTTACTGACTTAGTATAATATTATAGTAGTATTGGACAATTACTTATAGACAGGTTGAGTATGTGCATGATAGTACAAGCTGGGCCTTACATGAACCATTCTGCTCACTATGTCATTGTGTGTTGTTTGATGACTAGGCCATAAAGAAACCATTGGCCCCTACTAAAAAATATTTCCATATTCACATAATGGAAAGTTTTGTTTTTGTTTTTGAGTAATTTTTTCTTGCTTTCGTATTTCCTCTTTTGTTTGCATTTTCATCCCTAGCGTGTAGCGCGACCAAGAGGTGACATTCGTGCCTTGCCTAGGCCTTCGACCGACGTGCATGTGTGGTGGCCGTTTCGAGCCTCGTCTGCTCGCCAGCATCGGTCATGTTCGTGTAGCCACTTCTCGAGTGCCTCGGAGCTTATCGAGCGGGGATCGGACAGTGAGGTGCTTGTCCGACACCATTGGTTGGGTGCTCAACTGGTGCCTCCTCTGCTTGCCACCAACGGGTGTGTGCGTGTGGCCGCCCGCTTCGGCGCCTCCTCTGCTCGCCACAATCGTGGTGACACGACATGGATATGCACCGATCTAACGCACATGACCTAGACCACCGCTCATATTTTCTTTCTTAAATAGTAATGAAAATGTTATTAATAGCAAGCAGAGAAAAAGCTTGTCGCTATTATTATTTTATACTAGTGGTGGGTTTGCACACGTGCATGTCATTGCTAAGACCTTACCAGTGATGGGCTCAATTACATGCACGTCACTGGTAACAAATTACCAGTGACGGGCACCCTGCCTACTAATCCGTTGGTAGACACTTTATGCCAACCATTGGTAACCATATCTGCAGTAGCGAATCAATCCAACCTAGCCCATAGAAGGCATAGAAGGTAGAAACTAGGGCACCTCCTCCCATGGTCATTGTCTTGCTTTATAAAAATCACAACCACACTTTGTGCCCGTAGGCCGCAACACTTCATAGTTGAAGCAAAAGAGAGTAATGCATGTCAACAAGTCTTCGTCAGGTTCTAGCTTCATCGGTCAAATCATCTTTACCTCTGCTCTAGCGCTAACAACAAGGTGACGATCTAATCCCTTTTGGACCGGCCGCCCAGCCTCCTCTCTACCCGGCGCTCCGTTGGCTAGTGGCCGCAAGGGATAGATCAGTACCTTGGCTCGGGCTAGTAGTTCAGGGTTTTTTCCTCGCAGGGGTGGCCTTCACGCGGATGGTGGCGTCTCATCTTGAGTTGGTCTTCTGGGCTCTGATCCTCCTTTATTTTGTCCATTCGGATAGATTCAATAGAGTTTGTATATAGATTCCTACTGTCTTCTTAGGGCGGTGAGGTTAGTGTTTTTCGCCTTGCGTCTGCAACAATGACATTTGGTGTTAGGCGCTTCAGATCGATTCAAGGGCTCAATGGCGATGATACGGCTTCAGGGGGGCGTTGGTCCTTAAAGGTTAGGCCGGATCCGACACATCTTCGGTCCGTTCTGATGACGGTAGTGGTCGTTCAATGATCCATGAATTACAATGTATTTTTTTATTATATTGAAATGCTTTGTACTTCTAGTAAACTTCTATAATAGATGCAGACCCTTCTTTGTGTTAAAACAAGCGTTCATGAGTGCGGCTTTAAACGAACTGAGTCGAGCAGTGCTTTTCGCTCATTAAGCTTACGAGTATATAACCCGAACCCTAGCGAGTACGAGCTTGGTGAGCCGAGTCCCAACAACCTGAACAGATTGTTAATCCACTACTCTTTTATCTTTTTAGAATTACCGCCAGTTTGTGTTTTAGAACTACCGCTTAGTTTTTTTCGTTCTTTTTCTTTTGAGAAATGAACTATCACTTAGTTTTTTTTTTTTTGAG
>NC_041382.1:181420837-181422283 GCF_002162155.2 Triticum dicoccoides | reverse complement strand
TAGTACTACTGAAATGGGCCCTGAAGGCCTCACAGAAAATGACTGCATCGGCCCTTTCCAAACACATGGATTTGGGCCGTCTCGTTGTCTTGCCACCCCTGGCCCAGACCCAATTCCTTTCTCGGTAGACCTTTGCACAAATTCAGTCGAGCCCCTGCCGGCCGAGATCCTGTCTGAATCCGATTATTTCTCCACGCTGCATGCGGCACTCCGCCGGATTTTGTTCGCAACCCAAACGACCAGCCGGCCCTCCTAGCTACGCTCAATGGCTCGTGCAACCTCGAGTCGAACGTCCCGGTGTGCTTCACCCGCACGTATCCTCTACATATATAGCCTGCGTTTGCCTCTCAGACCACTCTTCAGGTCCCTCCAGTTCCCAGCAACATTCGAGCGGCTGAGCCGAGCCTTGCTGCGTCCGGCCGAGCATGAGCTACTTCAACCAGCAGCAGCAGGCTCCGGTCACCGGTAACTCCACAGGACTCCAAAATGGCTCCTGCGCGCGTGCTCGCTGCTTAGTACCTTTGCGTGAACTGATGGTTCGGCCTTTTTTTTCTCTTCTTCTTCTTCTTGCTGGCGTGGCGGCGAGCAGCGTACCCACCGCCGCAGGCCAACTACGTGGTGGCGGCGCCTCCGGCGGCGTACTACGCGCCGACTGCGCCACCGCCGCCGCCGGGCTACCCGACCAACTACGACGCGGGCATGGGTGCCCCGCAGCCAGCGCAGACACGGAGCCGCGGTGACAAGGCCTTCTTGGAAGGATGGTAAGCTTTCACGTCTCAACTCACCATTTCACCCGCCTCACCTCACCTGATTATATATGCCAAGCAGTTGTGCAGTTCTGAGATAAATCACGGGTGCTCATATGCTATATATGACATGCACACCTGCAAATGTTTGTGCAAAAATAGCGGTGTACGTGCCTGAAAAAAAAAGAGCAAATTTGCTAACTTTATGTTGTACTCCCTCTGTCCCATAATATAAGAGCGTTTCTGGCAGTAGTGTATAATCCCTGTCTAGTGGAAGCAGATTGTCAGGAGTTGATCAATCAATGGAATTCTCGCCGCAGCTCCCTGTTAGTTGTGGCACTGATCTTTTTAGAAGTTGGAGAGATAGCCTCATCGTTTTCCTCTTTCATAATTCGACGTGTTTACAGTCACCAATCAACCGGCCTATCTTTGCGCGAAACAAGCTTGTGCGCTGATGGTAATCGGAAGTTTTTTTTAAGGAAGGCCATCATGACTAGCTTTATTACAACTTAAACTACATCATCTAAAAGTTTAGGAATAATACAAGCTGGAGGCTCGTTAACCCAACTTGTTCTAATCTTATTACAATAACTATGATTAGTTAGCACATGAGCTGTTTGGTTCAAAGAACGACCACAATGCTTAAAAATAACCTTCCCAATAAGCGATGAAACGTCCACACATTCCGCGTTTCATGGTA
>NC_041382.1:181404933-181420534 GCF_002162155.2 Triticum dicoccoides | reverse complement strand
ACTCACTACTCAAGCTGTGGCCTGTTTTTTTTTTCTACAAGCCATTTATTCATGTGCATTATAGTAATCTCTGAAACCTGCAAAAACACTAGAACTGAGATATCCATCATCTGTGATTCTGTGTTGTTTTTCAGCTGTGCAGCCATCTGCTGCTGTTGCCTCCTCGACATGTGCTTCTAAGGACACAGAGAGCAGAAGTGTATGAAATCGTTTGCTGCAGTTAATTGTAGTGTTTGCTTATACATCCATGTGTTTTAGTGTGGAGTTGTAAGGGAGAGCCCGGTTGTGCCTAGAGAACTGTGTGATGATCAATACCAGCTACAACTTATATTCTTGCTTATGCACCTTGTATTCGCCTAATAAAGAATTATCATGCCCTGCTTAGGGAAAGCAACAATTTCAGGAGAAACAAATAAACTTGACAGCTACCATAATAATAATACTAATAATTACTGATGACATCTCCGAGAAGTATACAGGATAACCGAGCTTGAAATATTTATACTCGCATCTACAAGACGGGGCCAACTCTCTACGAGTCAGGGTCGGTGAAGTAAACAGGGTTTTCTAGGTCATCATTGTTTGCAGAAGCAAATGAATCTTCAGACCCCATGCTCGACAGACATGAAATGCTATCTGAATCTTCTGATATCCCGTCATCATGCGGAGCGATAGGCGCTTCGAGGTCGGACTCAGATCCAGAAGTCCCTAGCATGAGCTTGTTGATTGCAGTCTTGGCAGTGTCAAGAAACCATTCATCCTCCGGAAGAGCGCTGAAAATTTCAGAGGAGGGAACATGATGATGTTCAGCCGTAGACAAACACCCAACGGATAGACTGAAGCAATGGAAAAGATTTTGATTACAGACCTTTGTGGGTCAACCTCCCTTGCAGAGAAAGCTGCAATTGCTCTAGTAATAATTACTGACACAAGCTGCTGAACTGGTCTGTGCGGGTACCGTCCGCATACGGCAATCTCAACGAGGAAGTGCATATCAAGAATAAGCTGAAAGGAGCAAAAGATTGGCACCTTTAACATGTGCATCAAAGTAACAGGAAATTTGGTATGAAAATGGGAGCGGGATGCTCCATTCGTCAAAAAACACGCACGAAATTTGATATGGGGTACCTGCTGAAGTCCAGAAGGCTGGAGCTGGATGGACTCGTTCTCAAAGACATCCCAGAATTCTTGTTCATTGGAGAGCCACATGACAACCGTTTCAGTTAGCCTTGAAAGCAAAACCTTCTGTATCTTCTCTTTGCCTAGTAGAACATCACCAGCAACACTAGCTAGCTGCTGCAACCTTCCAAACAACGCCTGAAAGAAAATGCTCAGGTGAGACAGGTATGTTTTGTGAAAGGTCTGATTAGAATGAGCGCAATATTTATTTACACATTGCCTTTACCACCTAGAACTATGTCCCTTGGACTACACAAAATTTACTGAAACAAAGAAGATTGTGGAAAGAAAGATCACTGTCCCAAACTAGCTCCAGTAAACAAAGTCTTGATAATATGGCCATCAATAAAGGTGATAAACACAAAACATAGAACTTTCTAAAGCAGCTACATTTCATTGGTGGCCCCAAGTAATATTATGTGTATTTCTGTAGTATGGATATATGACACTAGTGTGAGCAACACGGTAAAATTTACATTTCAAGACGAGATGTGAATCACATCACTAAAACAGAATCACCTGGAAAGGTAGTGAAGGTAAGGGATCAGAATCCCAAAAAAGATCATCCCTGTTCCCCTCCAAGTACATTCTAGCATCCAATCGTGACTTCCCTTCCAAGTAAATAAATGATAAGACATATTGTCGGCAGAAGTGATCCCTCAGTTTGTCCAATGAATGTTGTAGATGACGTTTCCACTCTTTGTATTCTGAGGAGTATACGGACCCAGGACCAAGGCCTTCACTCGTTCCACTAGTTTCTTTCTTCTTGGTTTGCATATCAAAAAACTTAGATACAGCTGCTGGCAATAATTCATCTGCTACGGTATATGCAGTTCCAATTAGTGCAAGCTGCTGCGCATCACTTTCAGCTTTTAATTCTACAGGCTCTTGTGACTCCACTACATTATCATCTTCAGAAGGTCCAGGCAACACTTTGATAAGTGTTTCGACATATCTATCAAATAGCTGGAGAAAATTGCTCAAAATTGTTCCACCAAAGTGAACTGTGGTCATTGGGGTAACATGATCCAAAAGATCCTGTAAGAAGCACATGCAGATGTCAGCTGCTTCAAATGATCAGATATCCAGTCAAGCACAGAATATAGTAGGAAAGAAATTAACTTCAAAATATTGCACTTTTAGATTATTCCGGCAAAATATTCAATCCAATATTCAAAATAGGAGCTTAGCCAATGCCAATACCAATAGAGAGATTCTAAATGAGGGATTCAAAGGAGTTTACCAGCTAAGAGCAAATGCAATCTCCGAGCCAGTTGGAGAAAAAAGGAAATCGAGGTTGTAAGACTCAAGAGAGTAATTTGCCACGCAATTTTCCAGTGATTGGTGGTGCATATATGGCATGTACAGAGACGTGCAGAGATAAACCTGAGCTACAAAACCGGCTAGATCCGTATAACTAGGCGTGAGGAGATGTGCAGGGAGACGTGCTAACGGTCGTGGGCAGGACTTAGTCGCTAACACCCCGCCACAGATTCAGCGTCGTTGCTGGAGACGATGCAGAGGCTGGACCGAAACTGTCGAAAAGAAGAAGTGGGTAGGCCTTTTGTCATAACATCTGCAAACTGCTGATCAGTGGGCACATGCAGTACCATGATGTCGCCGAGAGCCACCGCTGTTGTTACGGCCCTGCCCAGAGTTGGAGGAGGAGCCGCCCTGGGAAACTGCCTGGTTGCCCGATGCGCACTGGCCATTCTGAGAGCGCACTAGGAGCATCGTGCCAGACTCCAGGGCCAGCGTGTGCCGGATGCGCCCCTCCTCCTGCTCGAGGAAGGAGGGGCGGTTGAGGAAGGAGGATAGGTCGTGGGGCGACATGCTGGTCACCAACTGGCTGTAGTCAGACTTGAGGCTGCAAACACGTTGAAGACAAGCCCCTCGTCACTGATCAGGTAGCCAATATCGTGAAGCATGTCGGCAAGCTGCTTGAGGCGGCTGCAATACACAGTGATGAGGTCACCTTGATACAAGTTGTAGAACTCGTGGAGGGCATAGAAGGTGCGGTGCGCGCGATTGCCGGTGGAGAGATTATGTATGGCGAGCTAGACCAAGTGCGCTGTCTTGTCGGGCTTCACGACGATTGCGAGTATCTCCGGCGAGATGGTCATGTAGACCCACTTCACGATGCATGAGTCGATGGCAGTCCAATCCGCATCGTCGAGGTGGAGGCGGGTGTCAATGGAGCCGTCGATGTGCTCGATGAGGTTGTACGCACGGAAGACGGTCATGAACAGGTAACACCATATGGTGTAGTTTGACTCATGAAGGTCAAGGACAGACGGGGCATGCTGCCGGACAGGAACGGCGTGGACGCAGTCATGCAGTGGCGGATCTAGTGGGATGCCAATGGCACCCCCTCCAAAATTGCAAAATAAATTTTACTATGTACTCCCTCTGTAAAGAAATATAAGATCATTCTATTTTAAGACTATTTGTTGAAATTATGATGATGTTTCGACTAAATTATACTATATATTAGTATAATTTTTCACAAGTTTTGAACCGTAGCATCCCTAGTTTTGACTGTTGAGGTTCTAGGTCAGCCACTGCATGGATGGAGGAAGCAGTAGGAGAGGCGGCGGCGAAAGGATTGGTGTTGTGGCCAGAGGAGACGGAGGAGTTGTCGTCAGCCATGGTACTGGGGTTGCGGAAGCGAGGATCAGAGGATTTTTAGAAAGCAGTAAGCCGGTAACTGATAGTACCATGTAAGACTCAAGAGAGTACTTTGCCACACAATATTCCCATTGATTGGTGGTATATATATGGCATGTATAGAGGTGTGCGGAGCAAACAACCTGAGCTACAAAACCTGCTAGATCTGTATGACTAGGCCTACGTGAGTAGCTGTATAGGGAGATGTGTTAATGGTCGTGGGCAGGACTTGTCACTAATAGAGGTTTGCTGTCTAAACTAACCTCATTCCTCTGCACTAAGTCATGCAATTACATTGCGCTTAACAACTCTACATAGGTGTACTCAGGGAGTTATTACAGTTGTTGCTTGGTTGCTCGTGTCAATTGACTAGCATCTGTTGAGAATGTGCTGACTACCATCATGAAATAGGTGTGACCACCAGTGAGATCAGCCGCATGAGGCAAGGTTAAACGAGTATTTCATGGGATGTTAGAAACTTAATGACTGATAGAAGTACCTGGAGGTATGGTGCAAGTTGTTCACTACAGATGGAATAGATTGGATGTAATAGATGTAAAAGTTACAGACAGGGCTACTCAAATACTAAAAACCAAATCGTGTAATCCAACGTTACATGGAACTGAACCCATATATATAGTAACACCCGATGAGAATATGGTATATCCAGAATAAAAATATCAACAAACTATAATCAATAAAGCGAGAACTCACATTGATAACTGACATAAACTTCTTTCCACTGCTTGTAAGCATCATCTTAGGTGCAACTGAATCAGATGTCGGTGATCCTTCTTGAGGTCCAAGGCGCAGAATATCGTCATTCCTTGCCGAATCAATAATCTTTCTTCTCACCCTTCTAAAATTCAGTTCAAGCACTTCTTCAATATGAGGTCGCAATAGTAACATAAGTAACTTTGAGAATTTCAACCCATGTGCTTCTAAACAAGAGCAGTGAGCGAGAGTAGTTTGTATGCATATGCAAACAGAACGAAGTGCAGAAACACTCTCAGGCAAAGGAGAATTTTCTTTAACCAAACGTGCAAAAGCTTCTATTTCATATTCAGCCCATTGGATAATCCGGTTCATATTCGTGGGGCTATCTCCAAATAGCGTACTAGATTCTTTCAACACCTTTGAGATAGCTGAGAAAACAAGTTGTGACAAGGTTGCAGAGTAAGTTTCTGTGTAGACTGAACAGGTGGGAAGAAATGCCTCAACATCTCTGTGAAGACGTGAACCGTAGGTTTTTAGAAGTACTTGATGGGCTACAGAACCTTTACCAATCTTAATTAAACCAGACAGAGATTTTCTTAGTTCAGTAATAGATAAAGATGGCTGTTCTGAATACCTAACAAGCTGATCCTCAAGAATTGATTTCCTTTTAAACAGTGCTGTCTTATAGGCAGAAATCTCTGCATCTGATTCTTTGCCTGAACCATCTGTAGTCATATATTTCTTCTCTTCAGTATCCAGGGCAAGCAGTGCCTTTTCTAGTTTGTGCTCTGCAAGCAAAATGTCTATTTCGTCCAGAAAAATAACCTTGGGGTCTTGAGTATCAACAGATAAAATTTCATTAAGTTCACTTTGAAAATCCTTCTCCACCACATGTTCCTCCTTACTATATTTTTGCCACATGTCAAGTTCCCGGCACACACCACTCATCAGATCTTGCACAAGCATCCCCTGGGCAGACACATGCTTCTGCAGCTCAATTAACTCTTGCTCTGCCTCGACAACCTCCTCGGATATTCTGCATAAATAAATAAATAAATAAATAAATAATGGTTGGCAATAAATGCAAGGAATCATGCAGAATAGAAACACGAGACAGTAGATGGTTCATAGTCAAATTTCTACTGACTGAATGAAGCTGAATGATGTATATTAATGCACCTAGACAAAAGTTCGGTTATCATCCATTCACAGTCAAGTTGTTTCAAGTTACCCAACATTCAACATAATCTGCACTGGAAAGAATATATCGTGCTTGTGTACTCGCAGTGGCCGTTCTTTTATAAATATCAAAGTCACCGCAACAGCACACACAACCAGATACTTTTCTAGTTTCTAAGGAATACATATTTTCTTAACAGCTATGCATGACCTCAGTGGAAGTGTCAAGTGTGTGAGGACCAGCTGCAAGAGTTTGGCCTTTTGTCAATGAGGTGACCAAACAGGCTTAGTTGCAAGTCCTAATCTAGGCAGGTACAACTACTAGACCATCAACCCGTGTAGAGCCAATGGCCAACAAGATAAGCCTCAGAACAGAAGAAACTATAAACAACAATATAGAGGGCATCAGTCAGCCACAGAGACATTTTTCTAATCCAGAACGGAACGAAACTCGCAGTGTTACCTGAGGAAAGCATGGTACTTCGACTGCATATTCCCGCACAGGTTTTCGATGGCATCCTTCAGCTCCAGTAGCTCAGAGCAAGTTTTCCTGATACCCTGTTGAACACAACGGCGTTACTCACTGAGTACAGTCAGCACACTGATGAGATGGTTCGGGCAACCACCAGAGACCAGAGTCCCCACCGGCCTCAACAGACAGATGCAGGCAGATCAACCGTCTCATTCAATTCCATCGCAATAAGGTCAAGCTAGCTTACGTTGTACTTGTAATTGTGTTGTAATGGGGCCCAGTCGAACAGACTGTGCCACAGAACAGCACATATTGACTAATCAAGATTCGAAGATCAGATTTTTAGTTATCAATCCCCCAGAGCCAAAGGGCTCGGTAACTAAATGCTGCATAGGTAATTTTCCCTAAGCGACTGCCCCCCTGCAACGCGCCGCCACGGGCATGCCCGCTCTAGATCCAAAATCGCAACCTAGCTTAAAAGCGCGAGCAGGCAGGACCAGGTAGCGGCGTCGGCAGAAGCAAGAGGTAGCCAAGAAAAGATGCCGGCAATGCGTGGACGGAGAAGTGTTAGGGGAAGAGGGCGGCGACACGGGAAGAAATCTAGGAAGGGGGGTTCAGGAGGGGAGGAGAGGGAGGCCACCTTCTCGGTCTGGGACTGATAGGCGGCGCGGATGGAGGACTGCGGGGTGATCCACTCGTGGCCGGGGAAGTCGTCCTCCAGCTCCTCCTCGCTGCTGCTCTCCATCGCCGGCCTCCCCATGGCCGCCGAGTCTCCTCGGGCGCTCGCTCGAAATCGAAGGCCTCTTGGAGTTTGCTGAGCGAGCGACTGGGCGGCGCGGCAGGGGAGACGAGAGAAAGAGACAAGAGGGGTGGAGCGGAGTGCCGTTATGGGGGCGGGGCAGTCAGTCACCCACCGGCAGCGACCGGAGGGCTACCGTGCGCGTCTCGGGGCTTTCTCCTTTCTTTTCTGCCCATTTTTGCGGTGCGGCTTTTTTTTTTCTTTGAGGTGTTTTGCGTAGGGATGGCACCCGCAGGGTTTGGGTACGGGTGGAGCCACCCCATACCCTTACCCGTCATCCCAAACCTTATCCATCACCCATACCCTTCCCATACCCGTCACCCATCAGGGTAAATGGGTATCCGCGGGTAAAATTACCCAGATTTGGAACACATCAATCTGAGCATAACATAGTCATAAACCACAACTTATAATAATAATTTATAAACAACAACACATCATAACAGCAACACATACCCGTTCGTTGGCTAGCTATTCTGGTACGCCGGCCTAACATGAATGCATGATGACGTCTTTTTAGGGCAGTGGGATTTATGCACATATAATATGTTTAATATGTGAATAGATAATTTATAAGGCCTATTTGTAAGAATATATGTGGGTACATGGGTACATGGTATGGGTTATACTAAACCATACATGTACCCACTATACCCGACGGGTATGAAATTTTTCTATTTATGTGCCCATGGGTACTTTTTTCACCCAAACCCTTGTCCTAATAGGGTTTTTACCCGCAGGGTATGTGGGTAATGGGTACCCATTGCCATCCCTTGCGGTGCAGCTGGGAAAAGCAGAGCGGTCGGCTGAAAGACGCTTTGGGCCTCGGCCGAAATTTTGCTAGTACCCGGAGGCAGACCTCGAGGGGCGTGAATATTTCTCGCCTTCACCTTTTTTAGGGATGGCAATGGATAGGGCATGTGCAGGTACAAACTCCTTCTGCCCAAACTCGTACCCATACAAATTTTCTATACCATCCACTTCAATATTCATGGGCATAAATTGATATCCATGCCTATACCCATTGGGTACCTGATGGGTATCCGTTGGGTGCCATATATAGCATTTAAATTTTGAAAAAAAATATAAAAATGAGTCTAAAATTCAAGGGAGTATGAGCAATGAACATAGCCTCCTCCGATGGGTGGCTTCTTAAAGGCATCAAGGAAGTATGAGCAACGGTTGGTGGAAACCCGGCGTAGTGGGAATGAGCAGTTGGAATTGGGGGTCGTTGGATCAAATAGTTCAGAAGAGTCCGATGGTGATGAATCGAGATTTCATCATTTCAGGACGTCACATAGGATGTCAGAGGAATGTTGAGCAGGCGATTGCGGACCTATGACCTATGGCTGGTTTAGGGAATACAAGATTTAGGGTCGGGCCATAGGAGTTAGATGCTTACCCCACATGTCATAGGAATAATTTTGATTTATTAAATTTTTGGGTATCCATTGGGTTATCCATGTGTTGGGAAACGTTACATGGGAAACAAAAAAATTCCTACGTCCATCAAGATCAATCTAGGAGATGAACATCTACGATATGATATTGCATCTACATACCCTTGTAGATCGCTAAGCAGAAGCGTTAAGAAACGTGGTTGATGTAGTCGAACGTCTTCGCGATCCAATCACGATCTGTCCCGCGAACTCCCGATCCAAGTACCGAACAGACGGCACCTCCGCATTCAACACACATACGGCTTGATGACGCCTTCACCTCCTTGATCCGGCGAGCGATGGTGAAGTAGTAGCCCGAGTCCTCCGGTAGCACGACGGCGTGGTGGCGGTGGCGGTGGCAGAATCTCAGCAGAGCTTCGCTAAGCATTACGGAGAGGAAGAAGGATGCGAGGGAGAGGAGAGGCAGTGCCGTGGCGTAGAGATGTGCTCAAGGGTGCGGCTGCCCTCTCTCTACCTCTCTATATATAGGGGGAAGGGAGGAGGAGGGGCTTCCTATATCCCATCTAAGGGGGCGGCGGCCACAAGGCAGATGGGGGCGCCCCCTAGGAAACCCTAGGGTGTCTTGCCCCACAAGCCAGGTGGGGGGAACCCTAGATGGGGCGCCGCACCTCTCCTGGTTACATGAGATGGGGTGAGGGGGCGCACAACTCCTTAGTGGGCTGGTTTGCCCCCTCCCCTTGGCCCATGAGGCCCCCCATGACTTGTCGGGGCCCCCTGAAACCCCTTTCGGGCATGCTGGTCATCACCCGGTACCTCTGGAACAATTTCGGACTCCAATACCCTTCGTCCAATATATCAATCTTCACCTCCAGATCATCCCGGAGTTCCTCGTCACATCCGGGGTCTCATCTGGGACTCCGAACAACCTATGGTAACCACCATAATGACTCAACTATACTTATATCATCACCAAACGTTAAGTGTGTAGACCCTACGGATTCGAGAACTATGCAGACATGATCGAGACACCTCTACGGTCAATAATCAATAGAGGGACCTGTATGTCCATATTGGTTCCCACATATTCTACGGAGATCTTATCGGTTGAACCTCGATGTCAAGGATTCAGCTAATCCCGTATGCAGTTACCTTTGTCCATCAGTATGTTACTTGCCCAAGATTCGATCGTCGGTATCTCCATACCTAGTTCAATCTCGTTACCGCAAGTCTCTTTACTCGTTTCGTAATACAAGATCATGTGGCTAACTCATTAGTCACATTGCTTGCAAGCCTGTTGTGATGTTGTATTACCGAGTGGGCCCTGAGATACCTATCCATCATACAGAGTGACAAATCCCAGTCTTGGTCCATGCCAACTCAACAGACACCCTCGAAGATACCTGTAGAGCACATTTATAGTCACCCAGTTATGTTGCGACGTTTAGTACACAAAAGGCACTCCTCTGGTGTCAGTGAGTTGCATGATCTCATGGTTATAGGAACATATACTTGACATGCAGAAAACGATAGCAATAAACTTGATACGATCATATGTTACACTTATAGTTTGGGTCTTGTCCATCACATCATTCTCCTAATGATGTGATCCCGTTATCAAATGACAACTCATGTCCATGGCCAGGAAACCATAGCCATCTTTTATCAACGAGCTAGTCCGGTAAAGGCTTACTAGGGACATGTTGTTGTCTATGTATCCACACATGCATTTGAGTTTCCGATCAATACAATTATACCATGGATAATAAACGATTATCATGAACAAGGAAATATAATAATAACGACTTTATTATTGCCTATAGGGCATATTTCCATCAGTCTCGCACTTGCACTAGAGTCAATAATCTAGTATTACATGGTAATGAATCTAACACCCATAGAGTTCTGGTGTTGATCATGTTTTGCCCGTGGAAGAGGTTTAGTCAATGGATATGCAACATTCAAACCCGTATGTACTTTGCAAATGTTTATGTCCTCCTCTTTGACTGCATCACGGATGGAGTTGAAGCGTCGCTTTATGTGTCTAGTCCTCTTGTGAAACCTTGGTTCCTTGGCTAGAGCAATGGCACCAGTGTTGTCACAGAACAGAGTCATTGGGTTCAGTACACTGAGTACAACTCCAAGATATGTCATGAACTGCTTCATCCAGACACCTTCCTCCACTGCCTCTGAGGCAGATATGTACTCTGCTTCGCATGTAGAATCATCTACCACGCTTTGCTTGGAACTGCACCAGCTTACCGCTCCCCCATTTAGAATATATATGTATCCGGTTTGAGACTTAAAGTCATCTGGATCAGTGTCAAAGCTTGCATCAACGTAACCCTTTACCACGAGCTCTTGATCACCTCCATAAACGAGAAACATTTCCTTAGTCCTTTTCAGGTACTTAAGGATATTCTTCACCGTTGTCCAGTGATCTATTCCTGGATTACTTTGAAACCTCTCGGCCATACTTATGGCAAGTCTGACATCCGGTCTTGTGCACAACATCGCATACATGATAGAGCCCATGGCAGAAGCATAGGGGATGACACTCATCTTTTCTCTATCCTCTATAGTCGTTGGGCATTGAATCTGACTCAACTTCACACCTTGCAAAACAGGCAAAAACCCCTTCTTGGACTGATCCATTTTGAACTTCTTCAGAATCTTATCAATGTATGTGCTTTGTGAAAGTCCTATTAAGCGCCTCGATCTATCTCTATAGATCTTGATGCCTAATATGAAAGCAGCTTATCCTAGGTCCTTCATTGAAAAACTCTTGTTCAAATATTCCTTCATGTTTTCCAATCAGCAATGTGTCATCCACATATAATATTAGAAACGCTATAGATATCCCACTCACTTTCTTGTAAATACAAGATTCTCCAAAAACTTGTATAAACCCAAACGCTTTGATCACCTCATCGAAGTGAACATTCCAACTCCGAGATGCTTGCACCAGTCCATAAATGGATCGCTGGAGTTTGCACACTTTGTCAGCATTCTCTGGATCGACAAAACCTTCGGCTTGCATCATATACAACTCTTCCTTAAGGAAACTGTTAAGGAACATTGTTTTGACATTCATCTGTCAGATTTCATAATCAAAAAATGCAGTTATTGCTAACATGATTCTGACGGACTTAAGCATCACTACGGGTGAGAAAGTCTCATCGTAGTCAACTCCTTGAACTTGTGAAAACCTATTTGCCACAAGTCGAGCTTTAGAGGCGGTGACATTAATGTTCGCGTCTGTCTTCTTCTTGAAGATCCATTTATTCTGAATGGCCTTTCACCCTTCAGGTAATACTTCCAAAGTCCACACTTTGTTTTCATACATGGATCCCATCTCGGATTTCATGGCGTCTAACCATTTGTCGGAATCCGGGCCCACCATCGCTTCTCCATAGCTCGTAGGTTCACTGTTGTCCAACAACATGACCTCTAAGACAGGGTTACCGTACCACTCAGGAGTTGTATGTACCCTTGTCGACCTATGAGGTTCGATAGTAACTTCACCCGAAGCTTCATGATCATCATCATTAGCTTCCTCTTCAACTGACGTAGGTGCCACAGAAACATCTTTCTGTGTTGCGCTACTCTCTGGTTGAAGCAAAGGTTCAACAACCTCATCAAGTTTTATCTTCCTCCCACTCAATTCTTTCGAGAGAAACTATTTCTCGAGAAAGGACCCGTTCTTAGCGACAAACACTTTGCCTTCAGATGTGAGATAGAAGGTATACCCAATCGTCTCTTTTGGGTATCCTATGAAGACGCATTTGTCCGCTTTGGGTTCGAGCTTTTCCGGCTGAAGCCTTTTGACATAAGCATCGTAGCCCCAAACCTTAAGAAACGACAACTTAGGTTTCTTGCCAAACCACACTTCATACAGTGTCATCTCCACAGACTTAGATGGTGCCCTATCTAAAGTGAATGCAGCTGTCTCTAACGCATAACCCCAAAATGATAGTGGCAAATCGGCAAGAGACATCATAGAACGCACCATATCCAATAAGGTACGATTGCGATGTTCGGACACACCATTACACTGTGGTGTTCCAGGTGGCGTGAGTTGTGAAACTATTCCACATTGTTTTAAATGAAGGCCAAAACTCGTAACTCAAAACATGGCGTCAATTGTGAAACGATTCCACATTGTCTTGAGTGATTGCCAAACTCATAACTCAGATACTCTCCCCCTCGATCAGATTGTAGGAATTTGATCTTCTTGTTACTATGATTCTCAACTTCACTCTGAAATTGCTTGAACTTTTCAAACTTTTCAGACTTATGCTTCATCAAGTAAACATACCCATATCTACTCAAGTCATCGGTGAAGGTGAGAAAATAACAATATCCATCATGCGCGTCAACACTCATCGGACCGCACACATCAGTATGTATGATTTCCAACAAGTCACTTGCCCATTCCATTGTTATAAAAAACGGGGTTTTGGTCATCTTGCCCATGAGGCATGGTTTGCATGTGTCAACTGATTCAAAATCAAGTGACTCCAAAAGTCCATCATCATGGAGTTTCTTCATGCACTTTACACCAATTTGACCTAAGCGGCAGTGCCACAAGAAAGTGGTACTATCATTATCAACTCTACATCTTTTGGCATCAACGTTATGAACATGTGTATCATCACTATCGAGATTCAATAAGAATAAACCCCTCACATTGGGTGCATGACCATAAAAGATATTACCCATATAAATAGAACAACCATTATTCTCTGATTTAAATGAGTAATTGTCTCGCATTAAACAAGACCCAGATATAATGTTCATGCTCAACGCAGGCACCTAATAACAATTATCCAGGTTCATCACTAATCCCGATGGTAATCGAAGAGCAAGTGTGCCAACGGCGACCACATCAACCTTGGAACCATTTCCCACGCGCATCATCACTTCATCCTTCGCCAGCCTCTGTCTATTTCGTAGTTCCTGCTTTAAGTTGCAAATGTGAGCAACCGAACCGGTATCAAATACCCAGGCACTACAACGAGAGTTGGTAAGGTACACATCAATATGTATATCACATATACATTTGTTGATGTTGGCCCCCTTCTTGCCGGCCAGATACTTGGGGCAGTTCCGCTTCCGGTGGCCAGTTCCCTCGCAATAGAAGTGAAGGAAATATGCGCTAGAGGCAATAATAAAGTTATTATTTATTTCATGATAAATGTTTATTATTCATGCTAGAATTGTATTAACTGGAAACATAATACATGTGTGAATACATAGACAAACAAAGTGTCACTAGTATGCCTCTACTTGACTAGCCCGTTAATCAAAGATGGTTATGTTTCCTAACCATGAACAATGAGTTGTTATTTGATTAGCGGGATCACATCATTAGGTGAATGATGTGATTGACATGACCCATTCCATTAGCTTAGCACCCGATCGTTTAGTATGTTGCTATTGCTTTCTTCATGACTTATACATGTTCCTATGACTATGAGATTATGCAACTCCCGTTTACCGGAGGAACACTTTGTGTGCTACCAAACATCACAATGTAACTGGGTGATTATAAAGGAGCTCTACAGGTGTCTCCAAAGGTAGATGTTGGGTTGGCGTATTTCGAGATTAGGATTTGTCACTCCGATTGTCGGAGAGGTATCTCTGGGCCCTCTCGGTAATGCACATCACATAAGCCTTGGAAGCATTGCAGCCAATGAGTTAGTTGCGAGATGATGTATTACGGAACGAGTAAAGAGACTTGCCGGTAACGAGATTGAACTAGGTATTGGATACCGACGATCGAATCTCGGGCAAGTAACATACCGATGACAAAGGGAACAACGTATGTTGTTATGCGGTCTGACCGATAAAGATCTTCGTAGAATATGTAGGAGCCAATATGGGCATCCAGGTCCCGCTATTGGTTATTGACCGGAGATGTGTCTCAGTCATGTCTGCATTATTCTCGAACCATAGGGTCCGCACGCTTAACGTTACGATGACAGTTATTATGAGTTTATGCATTTTGATGTACCGAAGTTAGTTCGGAGTCCCGGATGTGATCACGGACATGACGAGGAGTCTCGAAATGGTAGAGACATAAAGATTGACATATTGGAAGCCTATGTTTGGATATCGGAAGTGTTCCGGGTGAAATCGGTATTTTACCGGAGTACCGGGAGGTTACCGGAACCCCCCGGGAGCTGTATGGGCCTTAATGGGCTTTAGTGGAAAGGAGAAGGGGCAGCCCAAGATGGGCCGCGCGCCTCCCCCCTCCCCTAGTCCTATTAGGACAAGGAGAGGTGGCCGGCCCCCCTCTCTCTCTCTCTTTCCCCCTCAGCGAATCTTACTCCAACTAGGATTGGGGGAAGGAATCCTACTCCCAGAGGGAGTAGGACTCCCTTGGCGCGCCCTCCTTGGCCGGCCGGCCCCCTCTCCTTGGATCCTTTATATACGGAGGCAGGGGGCACCCCTAGACACACAAGTTGATCATTGGGATCGTTCCTTAGCCGTGTGCGGTGCCCCCTGCCACCATATTCCACCTCGATTATATTGTAGCAGTGCTTAGGCGAAGCCCTGCGACGGTAGAACATCAAGATCGTCACCACGCCGTCGTGCTGACGAAACTTGTGACGCCCGGGTAATTAAGCTACAGTAATCCCCACTAATGATGCCACGTCACCTCGGTTACTGTGGATAAACTCGCGTTAGTTCGGAACCTAGTTCGAATTTCAAATTCAAAATCGAGCAAACAATAAAATTTTTCAAATATTAAGATTTAAATGTTCGGAGTGAACCAAATAATACATAGGTAATTATGGTGGAGAAACCAAACTTTGATAAAATGTTTAAAGGCCCTAAAACAATTAAAACAATAGTGAAAACAATTATTTAAATACCTTTTGTAATTAATAAAATGTCAAACTAATTTATTTGAGGATTAGACTTTTTGTGAGTATGGACTAACTTGAAATACTAAATTAGATGCTACGTGTGTATTTTAATAAAACTAAAATAATAGGAAACAAAACTAAAACAAAAAAGGTAAAATAAATAAAAGTAAAAACAAAAGAAAAGAAAAGGGACCCCCACTGGGCCAACCGGCCCAGCTGACAGCCAGGCCAGCCCAACTGGCCCACCCGCACGGCCCAGCCGACCCCCACTCCTCCCTTATCCTCTCACCCCCACCCGAACCCTATCCACTCGCCC
>NC_041382.1:181382455-181404093 GCF_002162155.2 Triticum dicoccoides | reverse complement strand
AGGGGCCCCGCCCCATAACGTTTTTTAAAAAAAAGGGAATTAAAAAAATAAAATAAAATAAATATAATTAATAAAAATAAAAATGATTTAATAAAATTAATTATTAATTAATTAATTAATTAATTAATTAATTAAGTTAATTAATCCGGTTTAATTAACTAGTTAAGTTTAATTAAACTGTAATTAGATTAACCTAAACCCTAATTAACCTAATTAGAGGATGACAGGTGGGTCCCCCCCTGGACCCACATGTCAGGTTGACCAAGTCAACTCTGTTGATTGTTGATGTCAGCATGACATCATGCTGATGTCATTAATCTGTTTTCCGAATTAATTAGATAATTAATTAAATTCAGAAATTAATAAAATCTTTAGAAAATCATATCTTTTAATCCGTAACTCGGATTAAAATATTTTTAACATGAAAGTTGCTCAGAACGACGAGACGAATCCGGATACGCAGCCCGTTCGTCCACCACACACCTCTAACATACCAAACACGCAACTTTCCCCCTCCGGTTCATCTGTCCGAAAACGCGAAACACCGGGAATACTTTCCCGGATGTTTCCCCCCTTCGTCGGTATCACCTACTACCGCGATTGGGCACACCTAGCATCGTTACTTGTCATGTCATGCATCGATATGCATTTGTTTGCATTGTATTCATTGTTTCTTCCCCCTCTTCTCTCCGGTAGACTACGAGACCGACGCTGCTGCTGCCCAGTTCACTACGGAGTTGACGACCCCTCCTTCTTGCCAGAGCAACCAGGCAAGCCCCCCCCCCCTTGATCACCAGATATCGCCTATTCTCCTCTATACTGCTTGCATTAGAGTAGTGTAGCATGTTACTGCTTTCTGTTAATCCTATTCTGATGCATAGCCTGTCATTGCTGCTACAGTCATTGATACCTTACCCGCAATCCTAAATGCTTAGTATAGGATGCTAGTTTATCACCTTTGGCCCTACATTCTTGTCAGTCTGCCTTGCTATACTATAGGGCCGTGATCACTCGGGAGGTGATCACGGGTATATATTATACATACTTACATACTATACAGATGGTGACTAAAGTCGGGTCAGCTCGAAGAGTACCCGCGAGTGATTCACGGATTGGGTGCTGAAAGGACCTTTGTCCCGACGGCCCTCTGTGTGGATCTTTGTGGCGGAGCGACAGGGCAGGTTGAGACCACCTAGGAGACAGGTGGGCCTGGCCCTGTTCGGCGTTCGCGGATATTTAACACGCTTAACGAGATCTTGGTATTTGATCTGAGTTGGCTACGAGCCTATACGCACTAACCATCTACGCGGGAGTAGTTATGGGTATCCCGACGTCGTGGTATCAGCTGAAGCACTTCGTGATGTCAGCGACTGAGCGGCGCGCGCCGGGTTGGACTGCGTTAACGCAACTTCCTTTGTAATGGAGGTTGCTAGGTCTGCTCACCGGTCGCGTACGCAACGTGCAGGTGTGCTAAGGGCGATGGGCCCAGACCCCTGTGCGCTTAGGTTTAGACCGGCATGCTGGCCTCTCCATTGAGCCTAGGTGGGGCTGCGACGTGTTGATCTTCCGCGGCCGGGCATGACCCAGGAAAGTGTGTCCGGCCAAATGGGATCAAGCGTGCTGGGTAAGTTGGTGCACCCCTGCAGGGAAGTTAATCTATTCGAATAGCCGTGATCTTCGGTAACAGGACGACTTGGAGTTGTACCTTGACCTTATGACAACTAGAACTGGATACTTAATAAAACACACCCTTCCATGTTCCACAGACAACCCGGTGATCGCTTTTCCACAGGGCGATGAGGGGAGGATCGCCGGGTAGGGTTATGCTATGCGATGCTACTGGAGATGCTACTTGGAGATGCTATTTGGAGATGCTACTTGGAGGACTTCAATCTACTCTCTTCTACATGCTGCAAGACGGAGGCTGCCAGAAGCGTAGTCTTCGATAGGACTAGCTATCCCCCCCTCTTATTCTGGCATTCTGCAGTTCAGTCCACTGATATGGCCTCCTTACACATATACCCATGCATATGTAGTGTAGTTCCTTGCTTGCGAGTACTTTGGATGAGTACTCACGGTTGCTTTTCTCCCTCTTTTCCCCTTTCCCTTCTACCTGGTTGTCGCAACCAGATGCTGGAGCCCTGGAGCCAGACACCACCGTCGACGACGACCCCTACTACACCAAAGGTGCCTACTACTACGTGCAGCCCGCTGACGACGTCCAGGAGTAGTTAGGAAGATCCCAGGCAGGAGGCCTGCGCCTCTTTCGATCTGTATCCCAGTTTGTGCTAGCCATCTTATGGCAACTTGTTTAACTTATGTCTGTACTTAGATATTGTTGCTTCCGCTGACTTGTCTATGACCGAGCACTTGTATTCGAGCCCTCGAGCCCCCTGGCTTGTATTATGATGCTTGTATGACTTATTTATGTTTTAGAGTTGTGTTGTGATATCTTCCCGTGAGTCCTTGATCTTGATCGTACACATTTGCGTGCATGATTGGTGTACGATTGAATCGGGGGCGTCACAGAACTCCTCCCCGACGCTTTGCTGGATCGGAGCCCGGGGATCGTCATCGAGCTGTACGTGTGCTAAGAACTCGGAGGTGCCGGAGTAACGGTGCTTGGATCGGTCGGATCGGGAAGACGTACGACTACTTCCTCTACGTTGTGTCAACGCTTCCGCAGTCGGTCTGCGTGGATACGTAGACAACACTCTCCCCTCTCGTTGTTGTGCATCACCATGATCTTGCGTGTGCGTAGGACTTTTTTTTGAAATTACTATGTTTCCCAACAGTGGCATCCGAGCCTAGGTTTTATATGTTGATGTTATATGCACGAGTAGAACACAAGTGAGTTGTGGGCGATATAAGTCATACTGCTTACCAGCATGTCATACTTTGGTTCGGCGGTATTGTTGGACGAAGCGGCCCGGACCGACATTATGCGTACGCTTACGCGAGACCGGTTCTCCCGACGTGCTTTGCACATAGGTGGCTTGCGGGTGACAGTTTCTCCAACTTTAGTTGAACCAAGTGTGGCTACGCCCGGTCCTTGCGAAGGTTAAAACAGCACCAACTTGACAAACTATCGTTGTGGTTTTGATGCGTAGGTAAGATTGGTTCTTGCTTAAGCCCGTAGCAGCCACATAAAACTTGCAACAACAAAGTAGAGGACGTCTAACTTGTTTTTGCAGGGCATGTTGTGATGTGATATGGTCAAAACATGATGAGATATAAATTTTGTTGTATGAGATGATCATGTTTTGTTGAAGTTATCGGCAACTGGCAAAAGCCTTATGGTTGTCTCTTTATTGCATAAGATTCAAGCGCCAAATAATTGCTTTACTTTATCGCTATGTGATAGCAATAATTGCAAGAGCAATAGTTGGCGAGACGACCATGTGACGACATATTGATACAGATCAAGATGATGGAGATCATGATGTCATGCCGGTGACGATGGAAATCATGACGATGCTTTGGAGATGGAGATCAAAGGCTCAAGATGATGATGGCCATATCATGTCACATATTTTGATTGCATGTGATGTTTATCTTTTTTATGCATCTTATCTTGCTTTGTTTGATGGTAGCATTATAAGATGATCTCTCACTAATTATCAAGAAGTGTTCTCCCTGAGTATGCACCGTTGCCAAAGTTCGTCGTGCCCAGACACCACGTGATGATCGGGTGTGATAAGCTCTACGTCCATCTACAACGGGTGCAAGCCAGTTTTGCACACGCAGAATACTCGGGTTATACTTGACGAGCCTAGCATATGCAGATATGGCCTCAGAACACGGAGACCGAAAGGTCGAGCGTGAATCATATAGTAGATATGATCAACATAATGATGTTCACCATTGAAGACTAATCCATTTCACGTGATGATCGGTTATGGTTTAGTTGATTTGGATCACATGATCACTTAGAAGATTAGAGGGATGTCTATCTAAGTGGGAGTTCTTAAGTAATATGATTAATTGAACTTTAATTTATCATGAACTTAGTCCTGGTAGTATTAGCATATCTATGTTGTGGATCAATAGCTCGCATTGTTGCTTTCATGTGTTTATTTTGATATGTTCCTAGAGAAAATTGTGTTGAAAGATGTTAGTAGCAAAGATGCGGATTGGATCCGTGATCTGAGGTTTATCCTCATTGCTGCACAGAAGAATTATGTCCTTGATGCACCGCTAGGTGACAGACCTATTGCAGGAGCAGATGCAGATGTTATGAACGTTTGGCTAGCTCAATATGATGACTACTTGATAGTTTAGTGCACCATGCTTAACGGCTTAGAATCGGGACTTCAAAGACGTTTTGAACGTCATGGACCATATGAGATGTTCCTGGAGTTGAAGTTAATATTTAAAGCAAATACCCGAGTTGAGAGATATGAAGTCTCCAACAAGTTCTATAGCTAAAAGATGGAGGAGAATTGCTCAACTAGTGAGCATGTGCCCAGATTGTCTGAGTACTACAATCGCTTGAATCAAGTGGGAGTTAATCTTCCAGATAAGATAGTGATTGACAGAATTCTCTAGTCACCATCACCAAGTTAGTAGAACTTCGTGATGAACTATGATATGCAAGGGATAACGGAAACGATTCCCAAGCTCTTCGTAATGCGGAAATTGACGAAGGTAGAAATCGAGAAAAACATCAAGTGTTGATGATAGACAAGACCACTAGTTCCAAGAAAAGGGCAGAGGGAAGAAGGGGAACTTCAAGAAGAACAGCAAGCAAGTTGCTACTCAAGTGAAGAAGCCCAAGTCTGGTCCTAAGCCTGAGACTAAGTGTTTCTACTACAAAGGGACTGGTCACTGGAAGCGAAACTACCCCAAGTGATTGGCAGATAAGAAGGATGGCAAAGTGAACATAAGTATATTTGATATACATGTTATTGATGTGTACTTTACTAGTGTTTATAGCAACCCCTCAGTATTTGATACTAGTTCAGTTGCTAAGATTAGTAACTCGAAACGGGAGTTGCAAAATAAGCAGAGACTAGTTAAGGGTGAAGTGACGATGTGTGTTGGAAGTGGTTCCAAGATTGATATGATCATCATCGCATACTCCCTATACTTTCGGGATTAGTGTTGAACCTGAATAAGTGTTATTTGGTGTTTGCGTTGAGCATGAATATGATTTGATCATGTTTATTGTAATACGGTTATTCATTTAAGTAAGAGAATAAATTGTTGTTCTGTTTACATGAATAAAACCTTATATGGTTACACACCCAATGAAAATAGTTCGTTGGATCTCGATCGTAGTGATACACATAATCATAATATTGAAACCAAAAGATGCAAAGTTAATAATGATAGTGCAACTTATTTGTAGCACTGCCGTTTAGGTCATATTGGTGTAAAGCGCATGAAGAAAATCCATGCTGATGGGCTTTTGGAATCACTTGATTATGAATCACTTGATGCTTGCGAACCATGCCTTATGGGGAAGATGACTAAAACGCCGTTCTCCGGAACAATGAAGCAAGCAACAGATTTGTTGGAAATCATACATACTGATGTATGTGGTCCGATGAATATTGAGGCTCGCGATAGATATCATTATTTTCTGATCTTCACAGATGATTTGAGCAGATATGAGTATATCTACTTGATGAAACAAAGGTCTGAAACATTTGAAAAGTTCAAAGAAT
Source organism: Triticum dicoccoides (assembly GCF_002162155.2). Taxonomy (NCBI): domain Eukaryota; kingdom Viridiplantae; phylum Streptophyta; class Magnoliopsida; order Poales; family Poaceae; genus Triticum; species Triticum dicoccoides. The sequence goes on along the minus strand of NC_041382.1, from coordinate 181,398,424 downwards.
TTCAGAGTGAAGTGGAGAATCATCGTAACAAAAATGAAAGTTTCTACGATATGATCGCAGAAGTAAAATATTTGAGTTACGAGTTTGGTCTTCAATTAAAATAATGTGAAATAGTTTCACTACTCACGCCACCTGGAACACCATAGTGTAATGGTGTGTCTGAATGTCATAACCGTACTTTATTAGATATAGTGCGATCTATGATGTCTCTTACCGATCTACCACTATCGTTTTGGGGTTATGCATTAGAGACAGCTGCATTCACGTTAAAAAGGGCACCATCAAAATCCGTTGAGACGACGCCTTATGAAGTGTGGTTTGGCAAGAAACCAAAGTTGTTGTTTCTTAAAGTTTGGGGCTGCGATGCTTATGTGAAAAAGCTTCAACCTGATAAGCTCGAACCCAAATCGGAGAAATGTGTCTTCATAGGATACCCAAAGGAGACTATTGGGTACACCTTCTATCGCAGATCCGAAGGCAAGACATTCGTTGCTGAGAATGGATCCTTTCTAGAGAAGGAGTTTCTCTCGAAAGAAGTGAGTGGGAGGAAAGAAGAACTTGACGAGGTAACTGTACCTGCTCCCTTATTGGAAAGTAGTACATCACAGAAAACTGTTTCTGCGACACCTACACCAATTAGTGAGGAAGCTAATGATGATGATCATGTAACTTCAGATCAAGTTACTACCGAATCTCGTAGGTATACCAGAATGGTACGGTAATCTTGTTCTGGAAGTTATGTTACTAGACCATGACGAACCTACGAACTATGAGGAAGCGATGATGAGCCCAGATTCCGCAAAATGGCTTGAGGCCATGAAATCTGAGATGGGATCCATGTATGAGAACAAAGTATGGACTTTGGTTGACTTGCCCGATGATCGGCGAGCCATAGAAAATAAATGGATCTTCAAGAGGAAGACGGACGCTGATAGTAGTGTTACTATCTACAAAGCTAGAATTGTCGCAAAAAAGGTTTTTGACAAGTTCAAGGTGTTGACTACGATGAGAGTTTCTCACTCGTATCTATGCTTAAGTCTGTCCGAATCATGTTAGCAATTGCCGCATTTTATGAAATCCGGCAAATGGATAAACAAAACTGCATTCCTTAATGGATTTATTAAAGAAGAGTTGTATATGATACAACCAGAAGGTTTTGTCAATCTTAAAGGTGCTAACAAAATGTGCAAACTCCAACGATCCATCTATGGACTGGTGTAAGCATCTCGGAGTTGGAATATACGCTTTGATAAGTTGATCAAAGCATATAGTTTTATACAGACTTGTGGTGAAGCCTGTATTTACAAGAAAGTGAGTGGGAGCACTACAGCATTTCTGATAAGTATATGTGTATGACATATTGTTGATCGGAAATAATGTAGAATTATTCTGCAAAGCATAAAGGAGTGTTTTTAAAGAAGTTTTTCAAAGAAAGACCTCGGTGAAGCTGCTTACATATTGAGCATCAAGATCTATAGAGATAGATCAAGACGCTTGATAAATTTTTCAATGAGTACATACCTTGACAAGATTTTGAAGTAGTTCAAAATGGAACAGTCAAAGAAAGAGTTCTTGCCTGTGTTGCAAGGTGTGAAATTGAGTAAGACTCAAAGCCCGACCACGGCAGAAGATAGAAATAGAATGAAAGTCATTCCCTATGCCTCAGCCATAGGTTCTATAAAGTATGCCATGCTGTGTACCAGATCTATTGTATACCCTACACTGTGTTAAGAAAGGGAGTACAATAGTGATCTAAGAGTAGATCACTGGACAGCGGTCAAAATTATCCTTAGTGGAATAAGGAAATATTTCTCAATTATGGAGGTGACAAAAAGGTTCGTCGTAAAAAGTTACGTCGATACAAGTTTTGGCACAGATCTGGATGACTCTAAGTATCGATCTAGATACATATTGAAAGTGGGAGCAATAAGCTAGAGTAGCTCCGTGCAGAGCATTGTTGACATAGAAATTCGCAAAATACTTACGGATCTGAATGTGACAGACCCGTTGACTAAAATTATCTCACAAGCAAAACATGATCACACCTTAGTACTCTTTGGGTGTTAACCACATAGTGATGTGAACTAGATTACTGACTCTAGTAAACCCTTTGGGTGTTGATCACATGTCGATGTGAACTATGGGTGTTAATCACATGGTGATGTGAACTATTGCTGTTAAATCACATGGCGATGTGAACTAGATTATTGACTCTAGTGCAAGTGGGAGACTGAAGGAAATATGCCCTAGAGGCAATAATAAAGTTATTATTTATTTCCTTATTTCATGATAAATGTTTATTATTCATGCTAGAATTGTATTAACCGGAAACATAATACATGTGTGAATACATAGACAAACAAAGTGTCACTAGTATGCCTCTACTTGACTAGCCCGTTAATCAAAGATGGTTATGTTTCCTAACCATGAACAATGAGTTGTTATTTGATTAGCGGGATCACATCATTAGGTGAATGATCTGATTGACATGACCCATTCCATTAGCTTAGCACCCGATCGTTTAGTATGTTGCTATTGCTTTCTTCATGACTTATACATGTTCCTATGACTATGAGATTATGCAACTCCCGTTTACCGGAGGAACACTTTGTGTGCTACCAAACGTCACAACATAACTGGGTGATTATAAAGGAGCTCTACAGGTGTCTCCAAAGGTAGATGTTGGGTTGGCGTATTTCGAGATTAGGATTTGTCACTCCGATTGTCGGAGAGGTATCTTTGGGCCCTCTCGGTAATGCACATCACATAAGCCTTGCAAGCATTGCAGCCAATGAGTTAGTTGCGAGATGATGTATTACGGAATGAGTAAAGAGACTTGCCGGTAACGAGATTGAACTAGGTATTGGATACCGACGATCGAATCTCGGGCAAGTAACATACCGATGACAAAGGGAACAATGTATGTTGTTATGCGGTCTGACCGATAAAGATCTTCGTAGAATATGTAGGAGCCAATATGGGCATCCAGGTCCCGCTATTGGTTATTGACCGGAGATGTGTCTCAGTCATGTCTGCATTATTCTCGAACCGTAGGGTCCGCACGCTTAACGTTACGATGACAGTTATTATGAGTTTATGCATTTTGATGTACCGAAGTTAGTTCGGAGTCCCGGATGTGATCACGGACATGACGAGGAGTCTCAAAATGGTCGAGACATAAAGATTGATATATTGGAAGCCTATGTTTGGATATCGGAAGTGTTCCGGGTGAAATCGGTATTTTACCGGAGTACCGGGAGGTTACCGGAACCCCCCGGGAGCTGTATGGGCCTTAATGGGCTTTAGTGGAAAGGAGAAGGGGCAGCCCAAGATGGGCCGCGCGCCTCCCCCTCCCCTAGTCCTATTAGGACAAGGAGAGGTGGCCGCCCCCCCCCTCTCTCTTTCCCCCTCAGCGAATCCTACTCCAACTAGGATTCGGGGAAGGAATCCTACTCCCAGAGGGAGTAGGACTCCCTTGGCGCGCCCTCCTTGGCCGGTCGGCCCCCTCCCCTTGGCTCCTTTATATACGGAGGCAGGGGGCACCCCTAGACACACAAGTTGATCATTGGGATCATTCCTTAGCCGTGTGCGGTGCCCCCTGCCACCATATTCCACCTCGATTATATTGTAGCAGTGCTTAGGCGAAGCCCTGCGATGGTAGAACATCAAGATCGTCACCACGCCGTCATGCTGACGGAACTCCTCCCCGACGCTTTGCTGGATCAGAGCCCAGGGATCGTCATCGAGCTGTATGTGTGCTAAGAACTCGAAGGTGCCGGAGTAACGTTGCTCGGTCGGATCGGGAAGACGTACGACTACGTCCTCTATGTTGTGTCAACGCTTCCGTAGTCGGTCTGCGTGGGTACGTAGACAACACTCTCCCCTCTCGTTGCTGTGCATCACCATGATCTTGCGTGTGCGTAGGAATTTTTTTGAAATTACTACGTTTCCCAACAAGAAGCACTCAGTTTCCGGCTTGGGTCCAGCCTTGGGTTTATTCACGAGAGGATCAATTGCTTTGCCACCCTTCTTGAAGTTTCCCTTATTTCCCTTGCTCTTCTTGAAACTAGTGGTTTTATTCACCATCAACACTTGATGCTCCTTCTGGATGTCTGACTCAGCGACTTTCAGCATCGCGAACAGCTCGGAGACTGACTTGTTCATCCCTTGCATGTTATAGTTCAACACAAAGCTCTTGTAGCTAGGTGGTAGCGATTGAACAACTCTGTCAGTGACAGCCTCTGGCGGGAGCTCAACTCCCAACTCAACCAGACAGTTGTAGTACCCAGACATTCTGAGTATGTGCTCACTAACAAACCCGTTCTACTCCATCTTGCAAGCATAGAACTTATCGGAGGTCTCATACCTCTTGATCCGGGCATTCTTATCAAGATAAAATCAACTCCTGGAACATCTCATATGCTCCATGACGTTCAAAACGCCTATGAAGTCCCGGCTCTAAGCTATACAGCATGGCGCATTGAACTATTGAGTAGTCATCAACACGCGACTGCCAGGCGTTCACAATGTCCATAGTCGCCAGAGGGGGTGGCGTACCAAGCGGTGCATCTAGGACATAAGCCTTTTGGGCAGCTGTGAGGATAATCCTCAGATTACGGGCCCAGTCCACAAAGTTACTTCCATCATCTTTCAGCTTAACTTTCTCTAGGAACGCATTGAAATTCAGGGGAGCTACTGCGCGAGCCATTGATCTACAACATAAATTTGCAAAGGCAACTTTAGACTATTGTTCATGATAATGAGTTCAATTAATCATATTACTTAATAACTGCCACTCAAATCAACAACCCTCCGGTTGTCCGAGTGTAAAATGATCCAAATTCACCAAACCAAGTCCGATCATCATGTGAGATGAGGTGGTTCCAATGGTGAACATCTCCATGTTGATCATATCTACTATATGACTCGTGTTTGACCTTTCGGTCTCTTGTGTTCCGAGGCCATGTCTGTACATGTTAGGCTCGCCAAGTTTAACCCAAGTGTTCCGCATGTGCAAAACTGGCTTGCACCCATTGTATGTGAACGTAGAGTCTATCACACCCGATCATCACATGGTGCTTCGAAATGACGAGCTTTCGCAATGGTGCACACTTGGGGAGAACACAATTTTATCTTGAAATTTTAGTGAGGGGTCACCTTATAATGCTATCATCGTCCTAAGCAAAATAAGATGCATAAAAGAATTAACATCACATGCAAATCATAAGTGACATGATATGGCCATCAACTTGTGCTTTTGATCTCCATTTCCAAAGCACCGACATGATCTCCACCGTCACCGGCATGACACCATGATCTCCGTCATCGTGCCGCCATCGGGGTTGTCACGCCAAGCATGCTTCTACTACTATTGCTACCACTTAGCGATAAAGTAAAGCATTACATAGCACTTAATGATTGACACGCATGTCATACAACAATTAAAGGCAACCCTATGGCTCCTGCAGATTGCCATATTCATCGACATGCAAGTCGTGATAAACTATTACAAAACATGATCATCTCATACATCAAATATATCTCATCATGTCTTTGTCCATATCATATCACAACATACCCTGCAAAAACAAGTTAGACGTCCTCTAATTGTTGTCGCATGTTTTACGTGGCTCCTATTGGTATCTAGAAAGAATGATTCTTACCTACGCAAAGCCACAAGGTGATATGCAAGTTGCTATTTAACCTTCTACAAGGACCACCTTTGTCGAATCCGATTCAACTAAGGTGGGAGAGACAGACACCCGCCAGCCATCTTTATGCAACAAAGTCACATGTCTGTTGATGGAACCGGTCTCATGTACATGGACATGTAAAGTTGGTCCGGACCGCTTCATCCCACAATACCGCTGAATCAAGAAAAGACCAAGGAAGGAAGCAATCTGAATATCAATGCCCACAAACTCCTTTGTGTTCTACTTGTGATGTCATCTACACATAGACCTAACTCTGATATCACTGTTGGGGAACGTTGCATGGGAAACAAAAAATTTCTTACGCCCACCAAGATCAATCTAGGGGATGAACATCAATGATAGGAGAGATTGCATCTACATACCCTTGTAGATCGCTAAGAGGCGTTAAGAAACGCGGTCGATGTAGTCGAACGTCTTCGTGATCCAATCACGATCCGTCCCGCGAACTCCTGATCCAAGTGCCGAACGGACGACACCTCCGCGTTCAACACACGTACGGCTTGATGACGCTTTCACCTCCTCGATCCAGCGAGCGATGGTGAAGTAGTAGCTCGAGTCCTCCGGCAGAACGACGGCATGGTGGCGGTGGTGGTGGCAGAATCTCAGCAGAGCTTCGCTAAGCACTACAGAGAGGAAGAGGGATGCGAGGGAGAAGAGAGGCCATGGCGTAGAAATGTGCTCAAGGGTGCGGCTTCCCTCTCTATACCTCTCTATATATAGGTGGAAGGAAGGAGGGGGCGCCCTAGATCCCATCTGTTGGAAATATGCCCTAGAGGCAATAATAAAATGGTTATTATTATATTTCTTTGTTCATGATAATTGTCTATTGTTCATGCTATAATTGTGTTATCCGGAAATCGTAATACATGTGTGAATACATAGACCACAACACGTCCCTAGTGAGCCTCTAGTTGACTAGCTCGTTGATCAAAAGATAGTCATGGTTTCCTGACTATGGACATTGGATGTCATTGATAACAGGATCACATCATTAGGAGAATGATGTGATGGACAAGACCCAATCCTAAGCATAGCTCAAAGATCATGTAGTTCGTTTGCTGTAGCTTTTCCGAATGTCAAGTATCATTTCCTTAGACCATGAGATTGTGCAACTCCCGAATACCGTAGGAGTGCCTTGGGTGTGCCAAACGTCACAACATAACTGGGTGACTATAAAGGTACACTACAGGTATCTCCGAAGTGTCTGTTGGGTTGGCACGAATCGAGACTGGGATTTGTCACTCCGTATGACGGAGAGGTATCTCTGGGCCCACTCGGTAATGCATCATCATAATGAGCTCAATGTGACCAAGTGGTTGATCATGGGATCATGCATTATGGCATGAGTAAAGTGACTTGCCGGTAATGAGATTGAACAAGGTATTGGGATACCGACGATCGAGTCTCGGGCAAGTAACGTACCGATTGACAAAGGGAATTGTATACGGATTGATTGAATCCTCGGCATAATGGTTCATCCAATGAGATCATCGTGGAGCATGTGGGAGCCAACATGGGTATCCAGATCCCGTTGTTGGTTATTGACTAGAGAGTCGTCTCGGTCATGTCTGCATGTCTCCCGAACCCGTAGGGTCTACACACTTAAGGTTCGGTGACGCTAGGGTTGTAGAGATATTAGTATGCAGTAACCCGAAAGTTGTTCGGAGTCCCGGATGAGATCTTGGACGTCACGAGGAGTTCCGGAATGGTCCGGAGGTAAAGATTTATATATAGGAAGTCTAGTTTCGGCCATCGGGAAGGTTTCGGGGGTCGCCGTTATTGTACCACGACCACCGGAAGGGTCCCGGGGGTCCACCGGGTGGGGCCACCTATCCCGGAGGGCCCCATGGGCTGAATTGGGAGGGGAACCAGCCCCTAGTGGGCTGGTGCACCCCCCTTGGGCCTCCCCTACGCCTAGGGTTGGGAAACCCTAGGGGTGGGGGCGCCCCCCACTTGGCTTGGGGGGGAAGCCACCCCTTGGCCGCCGCCCCCTTGGAGATCCATATCCCTAGGGCCGGCGCCCCCCCAAGGCCCCTATATAAAGAAGGGGGGAGGGAGGGCAGCCGCACCTTTGCTCTTGGCGCCTCCCTCTCCCTCCATAACACCTCTCCTCCCCGCTTGCGCTTGGCGAAGCCCTGCCGGGATCCTGCTGCATCCACCACCATGCCGTCGTGCTGCTGGATCTTCATCAACCTATCCTTCCCCCTTGCTGGATCAAGAAGGAGGAGACGTCTTCCCAACCGCACGTGTGTTGAACGCGGAGGTGCTGTCCATTCGGCACTTGGTCATCGGTGATTTGGATCACGACGAGTATGACTCCATCAACCCCGTTCTCTTGAACGCTTCCACGTGCGATCTACAAGGGTATGTAGATGCACTCCTCTCTCTCTCGTTGCTAGATGACTCCATAGATTCATCTTGGTGATGCGTAGAAAATTTTAAATTCTGCAACGTTCCCCAACAGTGGCATCATGAGCTAGGTCTATGTGTAGTTTCTATGCATGAGTACAACACAAAGTAGTTGTGGGCATCGATATTGTCAATTATCTTGCCGTTACTAGTCTTATCTTGATTCGGCGGCATTGTGGGATGAAGCGGCCCGGACCGACCTTACACGTACGCTTACGTGAGACTGGTTCCACCGACTGACATGCACTAGTTGCATAAGGTGGCTGGCGGGTGTCTGTCTCTCCCACTTTAGTCGAATCGGATTCGATGAACAGGGTCCTTATGAAGGGTAAATAGAAATTGGCAATTCACGTTGTGGTCTTGGCATAGGTAAGAAACGTTCTTGCTAGAAACCTATAGCAGCCACGTAAAAACTTCCAACAACAATTAGAGGACGTCTAACTTGTTTTTGCAGCAAGTGTTTTGTGATGTGATATGGCCAAAGGATGTGATGAATGATATATGTGATGTATGAGATGATCATGTTCTTGTAATAGGAATCACGACTTACATGTCGATGAGTATGACAACCGGCAGGAGCCATAGGAGTTGTCTTTATTTATTTATGACCTGCGTGTCAACATAAACGTCATGTAATTACTTTACTTTATTGCTAAAGCGTTAGCCATAGTAGTAGAAGTAATAGATGATGAGACAACTTCAAGAAGACACGATGATGGAGATCATGGTGTCATGCCGGTGACAACGATGATCATGGAGCCCCGAAGATGGAGATTAAAAGGAGCGAATGATATTGGCCATATCATGTCACTATTTGATTGCATATGATGTTTATCATGTTTTACATCTTATTTGCTTAGAACGACGGTAGCTTAAATAAGATGATCCCTCGTAATAATTTCAAGAAAGTGTTCCCCCTAACTGTGCACCGTTGCGAAGGTTCGTTGTTTTGAAGCACCACGTGATGATCGGGTGTGATAGATTCTAACGTTCGAATACAACGGGTGTAAGCCAGATTTACACACGCAATACACTTAGGTTAACTTGACGAGCCTAGCATGTACAGACATGGCCTCGGAACACAGAAGACCGAAAGGTCGAGCATGAGTCGTATAGAAGATACGATCAACATGAAGATGTTCACCGATGTTGGCTAGTCCGTCTCACGTGATGATCGGACACGGCCTAGTTAACTCGGATCATGTTTCACTTAGATGACTGGAGGGATGTCTATCTGAGTGGGAGTTCATTGAGTAATTTGATTAGATGAACTTAATTATCATGAACTTAGTCTAAAATCTTTACAATATGTCTTGTAGATCAAATGGCCCACGTTGTCCTCAACTTCAACGTGTTCCTAGAGAAAACCAAGCTGAAAGATGATGGCAGCAACTATACGGACTGGGTCCGGAACCTGAGGATCATCCTCATAGCTGCCAAGAAAGATTATGTCCTAGAAGCACCGCTAGGTGACGCACCTATCCCAGAGAACCAAGACGTTATGAACGCTTGGCAGTCACGTGCTGATGATTACTCCCTTGTTCAGTGCGGCATGCTTTACAGCTTAGAACCGGGGCTCCAAAAGCGTTTTGAGAGACATGGAGCATATGAGATGTTCGAAGAGCTGAAAATGGTTTTCCAAGCTCACGCCCAGGTCGAGAGATATGAAGTCTCCGACAAGTTCTTCAGTTGTAAGATGGAGGAAAATAGTTCTGTCAGTGAGCACATACTCAAAATGTCTGGGTTGCATAACCACTTGACTCATCTGGGAGTTAATCTCCCGGATGACGCGGTCATTGACAGAATCCTTCAGTCGCTTCCACTGAGCTACAAGAGCTTTGTGATGAACTTCAATATGCAGGGGATGGAAAAGACCATTCCTGAGGTATATTCAATGCTGAAATCAGCAGAGGTGGAAATCAAAAAGGAACATCAAGTGTTGATGGTGAATAAAACCACTAAGTTCAAGAAAGGCAAGGGTAAGAAGAACTTCAAGAAGGACGGCAAGGGAGTTGCCGCGCCCGGTAAGCAAGCTGCCGGGAAGAAGACAAAGAATGGACCCAAGCCCGAGACTGAGTGTTTTTATTGCAAGGGAAGTGGTCACTGGAAGCGGAACTACCCCAAATACTTAGCGGACAAGAAGGCTGGCAACACCAAAGGTATATGTGATATACATGTAATTGATGTGTACCTTACCAGTACTCGTAGTAGCTCCTGGGTATTTGATACCGGCGTGGTTGCTCACATTTGTAACTCAAAGCAGGAGCTGCGGAATAAGCGGAGACTGGCGAAGGACGAGGTGACGATGCGCGTCGGGAATGGTTCCAAGGTCGATGTGATCGCCGTCGGCATGCTACCTCTACATTTACCTACGGGATTAGTTTTAAACCTCAATAATTGTTATTTAGTGCCAGCTTTGAGCATGAACATTGTATCAGGATCTCGTTTAATTCGAGATGGCTACTCATTTAAATCCGAGAATAATGGTTGTTCTATTTATATGAGAGATATGTTTCAGGTCATGCTCCGATGGTGAATGGTTTATTCTTAATGAATCTCGAGCGTAATGTTACACATATTCATAGTGTGAATACCAAAAGATGTAAGGTCGATAATGATAGTCCCACATACTTGTGGCACTGCCGCCTTGGTCACATAGGTGTCAAATGCATGAAGAAGCTCCATGCAGATGGGCTTTTGGAGTCTCTTGATTACGAATCATTTGACACGTGCGAACCATGCCTCATGGGTAAAATGACCAAGACTCCGTTCTCAGGAACAATGGAGCGAGCAACCAACTTATTGGAAATCATACATACTGATGTGTGCGGTCCAATGAGTGTTGAGGCTCGCGGTGGCTATCGTTATGTTCTCACCCTCACAGCTAACTTGAGTAGATATGGGTATGTCTACTTAATGAAACACAAGTCTGAGACCTTTGAAAGTTCAAGGAATTTTAGAGGGAGTTTGAGAATCAACATGACAAGAAAATCAAGTTCTTACGATCAGATCATGGGGGAGAATACTTGAGTCACGAATTTGGCACACACTTAAGAAAATGTGGAATAGTTTCACAACTCACGCCGCCTGGAACACCTTAGTGTAATGGTGTGTTTGAACGTCATAATCGCACTCTATTGGATATGGTGCGATCTATGATGTCTCTTACCGATCTACCGCTATCTTTTTGGGGCTATGCTTTAGAGACTGCCGCATTCACTTTAAATAGGGCTCCGTCGAAATCCGTTGAGATGACACCGAATGAATTATGGTTTGGGAAGAAACCTAAGATGTCGTTTCTAAAAGTTTGGGGATGCGATGCTTATGTCAAGAAACTTCAACCTGAAAATCTTGAACCCAAATCGGAAAAATGCGTCTTCATAGGATACCCTAAAGAAACTATTGGGTATACCTTCTACCTCAGATCCAAAGGCAAGATCTTTGTTGCCAAGAATGGGTCCATTCTAGAGAAAGAGTTTCTCTTGAAAGAAATAAGTGGGAGGAATGTAGAACTTGATGAGGTATTACCTCTTGAACCGGTAAGTGGCGCAGCTCAAGAAAATGTTCCTGAGGTGCCTGCACCGACTAGAGAGGAAGTTAATGATGATGATCATGAAACTTTAGATCAAGTTGCTACTGAACTTCATAGGTCCACAAGGACACGTTCCGCACCAGAGTGGTACGGCAACCCTGTCCTGGAAATCATGTTGTTAGACAACGGTGAACCTTCGAACTATGAAGAAGCGATGGCGGGCCCGGATTCTGACAAATGGCTGGAAGCCATGAAATCCGAGATAGGATCCATGTATGAAAACGAAGTATGGACTTTGACTGACTTGCCCGATGATCGGCGAGCCATAGAAAATAAATGGATCTTTAAGAAGAAGACAGACGTGGATGGTAACATAACCATCTATAAAGCTCGGCTTCTCGCTAAGGGTTATCGACAAGTTCAAGGGGTTGACTACGATGAGACTTTCTCACCCGTAGCAAAGCTGAAGTCCGTCCGAATCATGTTAGCAATTGCCGCATTCTATGATTATGAAATATGGCAAATGGACGTCAAAACGGCATTCCTTAATTGTTTCCTTAAGGAAGAATTGTATATGATGCAGCCAGAAAGTTTTGTCGATCCTAAGAATGCTGATAAGGTGTGCAAGCTCCAATGCTCGATTTATGGGCTGGTGCAAGCATCTCGGAGTTGGAACATTCGTTTTGATGAGATGATCAAAGCGTTTGGGTTTACGTAGACTTATGGAGAAGCCTGCATTTACAAGAAAGTGAGTGGGAGCTCTGTAGCATTTCTCATATTGTATGTGGATGACATACTGTTGATGGGAAATGATATAGAATTCTTGGAAAGCATAAAGGCCTACTTTAACAAGTGTTTTTCAATGAAGGACCTTGGAGAAGCTGCTTATATATTAGGCATCAAGATCTATAGAGATAGATCGAGACGCCTCATTGGTCTTTCACAGAGTACGTACCTTGACAAGATATTGAAGAAGTTCAAAATGGATCAGTCAAAGAAGGGGTTCTTGCCTATATTGCAAGGTACGAGATTGAGCACGGCTCAATGCCCGACCACGGCAAAAGATAGAGAAAAGATGAGTGTTGTCCCCTATGCCTCGGCCATAGGGTCTATCATGTATGCTATGCTGTGTACCAGACCTGATGTAAACCTTGCCGTAAGGAAGGTACCAAAGTAATCCCAGCATGGAACACTGGACAGCGGTCAAGAATATCCTGAAGTACCTGAAAAGGACTAAGGATATGTTTCTCGTTTATGGAGGTGACGAAGAGCTCGTCGTAAAGGGTTACGTTGATGCTAGCTTCGACATAGATCTGGATGACTCTAAGTCACAAACCGGATACATGTATATTTTGAATGGTGGGGCAGTAAGCTGGTGCAGTTGCAAGCAAAGCGTTGTGGCGGGATCTACATGTGAAGCGAAGTACATGGCAGCCTCGGAGGCAGCACAAGAAGCAGTCTGGGTGAAGGAGTTCATAACCGACCTAGGAGTCATACCCAATGCGTCGGGCCCGATGACTCTCTTCTGTGACAACACTGGAGCTATTGCCCTTGCCAAGGAGCCCAGGTTTCACAGGAAGACCAGGCATATCAAGCGTCGCTTCAACTCCATTCGTGAAAGTGTTCAAAATGGAGACATAGAGATTTGTAAAGTACATACAGACCTGAATGTGGCAGATCCATTGACTAAACCTCTCCCTAGAGCAAAACATGATCAACACCAGAACTGCATGGGTGTTCGATTCATCACAATGTAACTAGACTATTGACTCTAGTGCAAGTGGGAGACTGTTGGAAATATGCCCTAGAGGCAATAATAAAATGGTTATTATTATATTTCTTTGTTCATGATAATTGTCTATTGTTCATGCTATAATTGTGTTATCCGGAAATTGTAATACATGTGTGAATACATAGACCACAACACGTCCCTAGTGAGCCTCTAGTTGACTAGCTCGTTGATCAAAAGATAGTCATGGTTTCCTGACTATGGACATTGGATGTCATTGATAATGGGATCACATCATAAGGAGAATGATGTGATGGACAAGACCCAATCCTAAGCATAGCTCAAAGATCGTGTAGTTCGTTTGCTGTAGCTTTTTCGAATGTCAAGTATCATTTCCTTAGACAATGAGATTGTGCAACTCTCGAATACCGTAGGAGTGCCTTGGGTGTGCCAAACGTCACAATGTAACTGGGTGACTATAAAGGTACACTACAGGTATCTCCAAAAGTGTCTGTTGGGTTGGCACGAATCGAGACTGGGATTTGTCACTCCGTATGACGGAGAGGTATCTTTGGGCCCACTCGGTAATGCATCATCATAATGAGCTCAATGTGACCAAGTGGTTGATCATGGGATCATGCATTACGGCACGAGTAAAGTGACTTGCCGGTAACGAGATTGAACAAGGTATTGGGATACCGACGATTGAGTCTCGGGCAAGTAACGTACCGATTGACAAAGGGAATTGTATACGGATTGATTGAATCCTCGACATCGTGGTTCATCCGATGAGATCATCGTGGAGCTTGTGGGAGCCAACATGGGTATCCAGATCCCGCTGTTGGTTATTGACCGGAGAGTCGTCTCGGTCATGTCTGCATGTCTCCCGAACCCGTAGGGTCTACACACTTAAGGTTCGGTGACGCTAGGGTTGTAGAGATATTAGTATGCAGTAACCCGAAAGTCGTTCGGAGTCCCAGATGAGATCCCGGACGTCACGAGGAGTTCCAGAATGGTCTAGAGGTAAAGATTTATATATAGGAAGTCTAGTTTCGGCCATCGGGAAGGTTTTGGGGGTCGCCGGGATTGTACCGGGACCACCGGAAGGGTCCCGGGGGTCCATCGGGTGGGGCCACCTATCCCGGAGGGCCCCATGGGCTGAATTGGGAGGGGAACCAGCCCCTAGTGGGCTTGTGCGCCCCCCTTGGGCCTCCCCTGCGCCTAGGGTTGGGAAACCCTAGGGGTGGGGGCGCCCCCCACTTGGCTTGGGGGGGAAGCCACCCCTTGGCCGCCGCCCCCTTGGAGATCCATCTCCCTAGGGCCGACGCCCCCAAGGCCCCTATATAAAGAATGGGGGAGGGAGGGCAGCCGCACCTTTGCTCTTGGGGCCTCCCTCTCCCTCCGTAACACCTCTCCTCCCCGCTTGCGCTTGGCGAAGCCCTGCCGGGATCCTGCTGCATCCACCACCACGCCGTCGTGCTGCTGGATCTTCATTAACCTCTCCTCCCCCTTGCTGGATCAAGAAGGAGGAGACGTCTTCCCAACCATACGTGTGTTGAACGCGGAGGTGCTGTCCGTTCGGCACTTGGTCATCGGTGATTTGGATCACGACGAGTACGACTCCATCAACCCCGTTCTCTTGAACGCTTCTGCGCGCGATCTACAAGGGTATGTAGATGCACTCCTCTCTCCCTTGTTGCTAGATGACTCCATATATTGATCTTGGTGATGCGTAGAAAATTTTAAAATTCTGCTATGTTCCCCAACACCATCTAAGGGGGCGACGACCACAAGGCAGATGGGGGCGCCCCTAAGGAGGCGACGGCCACAAGGCAGATGGAACCCTTGATGGGGCACCGCACCTCTCCTGGTTACATGAGATGGGGTGAGTGTTGGGAAAAACAACATGCAATTTCAAAAAAATCCTACGCTCATGCAAGATCTATCTAGGAGAAGCAAAGCAACAAGAGGGGGAGAGTGTGTCCATGTACCCTCGTAGACCGAAAGCGGAAGCGTTTGACAATGTGGTTGATGTAGTCGAACTTCTTCTCGTTACGACCGATCAAGCACCGAACGTACGTCACCTCCGAGTTCTGCACACGTTCATCTCGATGACGTCCCTCGAACTCTTGATCCAGCAAAGTGTCGAGGGAGAGTTCCGTCAGCACGACGGCATGGCGACGGTGATGGTGAAGTGATCCGCGCAGGGCTTCGCCTAAGCACTACGTGAATATGACCGGAGGCGTAAACTGTGGAGGGAGCACCGCACACGGCTAATAGTGTTTGTTGTGTCTTCTAGGCGCCCCCTCCCCACATATATATAGGTGGGAGGGGAGGGGGGCAGCCATGGGGCGCCCCAAGTAGGAGGAATCCTACTTGGGGGCCTCCTCCAATTCGGCCTCCCCCTTTCCTTATCTCTGGAGGAGGGAAGGAAAGAGGGGAGAGGGGAAAGGAAGGGGGAATCCTATATCCTCTATTTCCTTCCCCCCTTTTCCTTTCTCCACTTAGGCCGGCCCATATGGGGGCGCACCAGCCCCTTAGGGGCTGGTCTGTCCCGCCATTGGCCCAATAAGGCCCTTATCTTT
>NC_041382.1:181268044-181382180 GCF_002162155.2 Triticum dicoccoides | reverse complement strand
GTGCCCAGAACACCTTCCGGTGAGCCGATACGTACCTGGTACCCCCGAAACACTTCTGGTGTCCGAATACTATCATCCTGAAGGAAATATGCCCTAGAGGCAATAATAAAGTTGTTATTTATATTTCCTTATATCATGATAAATGTTTATTATTCATGCTAGAATTGTATCAACCGGAAATTTAGTACATGTGTGAATACATAGACAAACAGAGTGTCACTAGTATGCCTCTACTTGACTAGCTCATTGAATCAATGATGGTTATGTTTCCTGACCATAGATATGAGTTATCATTTGATTAACGGGATCACATCATTGGAGAATGATGTGATTGACTTGACCCATCCGTTAGCTTAGCACGATGATCGTTTAGTTTGTTGATATTGCTTTCTCCATAACTTATACATGTTCCTCTAACTATGAGATTATGCAACTCCCGAATACTAGAGGAACACTTAGTGTGCTATCAAACGTCACAAGGTAACTGGGTGACTATAAAGATGCTCTACAAGTGTCTCCGGTGGTGTTTGTTGAGTTGGCATAGATCGAAATTAGGATTTGTCACTCCGTGTATTGGAGAGGTATCTCTGGGCCCTCTCGGTAATGCACATCACTATAAAGCCTTGCAAGCAATGTGAATAATGAGTTAGTTGCGGGATGGTGCATTACGGAACGATTAAAGAGACTTGCCGGTAACGAGATTGAACTAGGTATTGAGATACCGACGATCGAATCTCGGGCAAGTAACATACCGATGACAAAGGGAACAACGTATATCGTTATGCGTTTTGACCGATAAAGATCTTCGTAGAATATGTGGGTGGCAATATGAACATCCAGGTTCCGCTATTGGTTATTGACCAGAGACGTGTCTCGGTCATGTCTACATAGTTCTCGAACCCGTAGGGTCTGCACGCTTAACGTTCGGTGATGATCGGTATTATGAGTGTGTTTTGATGTACCGAAGATAGTTTGGAGTCCCGAATGTGATCACAGACATGATGAGGAGTCTCCAAATGGTCGAGACATAAATATTTATACATTGAATGACTATATTCGGACACCGGATGAGTTCCGGGGGTCACTGGATAATTATCAGAGTGTCGGGGGTTATCGGAACCCCCGGGGGAACTAATGGGCCAACATGGGCCTTCTGAGAGAGAGGAGGGGGCCTTAGGGCTGCCCCCCTTGAGGAGTCCGAATTGGACAAGGAGGGGGCGGCACCCCCTCTTTCCCTCCCTCTCTCCCTCTCATTCCTTCCCCCTTCCTCCCCCTAGTTGGACTAGGAAAAGAGGAGTCCTACTACTAGGAGGAGGACTCCTCCCCTCCTTGGCGCGCCCCAGGGGTTGGCCGGCCTCCCCCCTTGCTCCTTTATATATGGGGGCAGGGGGCACCCTAGAACACACAAGTTGATCATTGATCTCTTAGCCGTGTGCGGTGCCCCCTCCACCATAATCCACCTCAGTCATATCGTCGTAGTGCTTAGGCGAAGCCCTGCGCTGGTAGCTTCATCATCACCGTCATCACGCCGTCATGCTGACAAAGCTCTCCCTCGACACTCAGCTAGATCGAGTTCATGGGACGTCACCGAGCCGAACATGTGCAGATCGCGGAGGTGCCGTACTTTTGGTACTAGGATTGGTCGGATCATGAAGACATACGACTACATCAACCGCGTTGTCATAACGCTTCCGCTTATGGTCTACGAGGGTACGTGGACAACACTCTTCCCCTCTCGTTGCTATGCATCACCATGATAGATCTTGCGTGTGCGTAGGATTTTTTTTGAAATTAATGTGTTACCCAACACTGGCATCCGAGCGAGGTCTATGCGTAGATGTTATATGGATGAGTAGAACACAAATGAGTTGTGGGCGTGGGTATATACATATTGCTTGCCGTCACTAGTTGATTCTTGATTCAGCGGTATTGTTGGATGAAGCGGCTCAGACCGACATTACGCGTACGCTTATGCGAGACTGGTTCTACCAAAGTGCTTCGCACATAGGTGGCTGGTGGGTGTCAGTTTCTCCAACTTTAGTTGAATCGGATTCAATGAACAGGGTTCTTTCTAAAGATCAAAAAGCAATCACTATACTGCATTGTGTCTTTTGATGCGTAGGTAAGAACGGTTCTTGCTCAACCCGTAGCAGCCACGTAAAACTTGCAATAACAAAGTAGAGGACGTCTAACTTGTTTTTGTAGGGCATGTTGTGATGTGATATGGTCAAGACATGATGCTAAATTTTATTGTATGAGATGATCATGTTTTGTAACATAGTTATCGGCAACTGGAAGGAGCCATATGGTTGTCACTTTATTGTATGAAATGCAATCACCATGTAATTGCTTTACTTTATCACTAAGCGTTAGCGATAGTCGTAGAAGCAATAGTTGGCGAGACGACAACGATGCTTTGATGGAGATCAAGATGTCAAGCCGGTGACGATGGTGATCATGACGGTGCTTTGGAGATGGAGATCAAAGGCACAAGATGATGATGGCCATATCATATCACTTATATTGATTGCATGTGATGTTTATCCTTTATGCATCTTACTTTGCTTAGTTCGGCGGTAGCATTATAAGATGACCTCTCACTAAAATTCAAGGTATAAGTGTTCTCCCTGAGTATGCACTGTTGCTACAGTTCGTCGTGCCGAGACACCATGTGATGATCGGGTGTGATAAGCTCTACGTTCACATACAACGGGTGCAAGCCAGTTTTGCACACGCAGAATACTCGGGTTAAACTTGATGAGCCTAGCATATGCAGATATGGCCTCGTAATAGTGTGACCGAAAGGTCGAGCGTGAATCATATAGTAGATATGATCAACATAGTGATGTTCACCATTGAAAATTACTCCATCTCACGTGATGATCGGACATGGTTTAGTTGATATGGATCACGTGATCACTTAGATGATTAGAGAGATGTCTATCTAAGTGGGAGTTCTTAAGTAATTTGATTAATTGAACTTTAATTTATCATGAACTTAGTACCTGATAGTATTTTGCATGTCTATGTTGTTGTAGATAGATGGCTCATCCTGTTGTTTCGTTGAATTTTAATGCGTTCCTAGAGGTAGCTAAGTTGAAAGATGATGGTAGCAACTATACGGACTGGGTCCATAACTTGAGGATTATCCTCATTGCTACATAGAAGAATTACGTCCTGGAAGCACCGCTAGGTGAAAAACCCGCTGCAGGAGCAACGCCAGATGTTGTGAACACCCGGCAGAGCAAAGCTGATGACTACTCGATAGTTCAGTGTGCCATGCTTTACGGCTTAGAACCGGGACTTCAACGATGTTTTGAACGTCATGGAGCATATGAGATGTTCCAGGAGTTGAAGTTAATATTTCAAGCAAATGCCAGGATTGAGAAATATGAAGTCTCCAATAAGTTCTACAGCTACAAAATGAAGGAGAATAGTTCTGTCAGTGAACATATACTCAGAATGTCTGGGTACCACAACCACTTGACTCAGATGGGAGTTAATCTTCCTGATGATAGTGTCATTGACAGAGTTCTTCAATCATTGCCACCAAGCTACAAGAGCCTCGTGATGAACTATAATATGCAAGGGATGTATAAGACTATTCCTGAGCTCTTCACAATGCTAAAGGCTGCAGAGGTAGAAATCAAGAAGGAGCATGAAGTGTTGATGGTCAATAAGACCACTAGTTTCAAGAAAAAGGGTAAAGGGAAGAAGGGGAACTTCAAGAAGAATAGCAGGCCAGTTGCTGCTCAAGTGAAGAAACCCAAGTCTGAACCTAAGCCTGAAACTGAGTGCTTCTATTACAAAGGGACTGGTCACTGGAAGCAGAGCTGCCCCAAGTATTTGGCGGAGAAGAAGGATGGCAAAGTGAAAGGTATATTTGATATACATGTTATTGATGTGTACCTTACTAATGCTCGCAGTAGCGCCTGGGTATTTGATACTGGTTCTGTTGCTAATATTTGCAACTCGAAACAGGGGCTATGGATTAAGAGAAGATTGGCTAAGGACGAGGTGACGATGTGCGTGGGAAATGATTCCAAAGTCGATGTGATCGCCGTCGGCAAGCTACCTCTACATCTACCTTCGGGATTAGTGTTAGACCTAAATAATTGTTATTTGGTGCCAGCGTTGAGCATGAACATTATATCCGGATCTCGTTTGATGCAAGATGGATATTCATTTAAATCAGAGAATAATGGTTGTTCTATTTATATGAGTAATATCTTTTATGGTCATGCACCCTTGACGAGTGGTCTATTTTTACTAAATCTTGATAGTAGTGATACACATGTTCATAGTATTGAAGCCAAAAGATGCAGAGTTGATAATGATAGTGCAACTTATTAGTGGTACTACCGTTTGGGTCATATTGGTGTAAAGCGCATGAATAAACTCCATTCTGATGGACTTCTGGAATCACTTGATTATGAATCACTTGGTACTTGCGAACCATGCCTCATGGATAAGATGACTAAAACTCCGTTCTCCAGAACAATGGAGCGAGCAACAGAGTTATTGGAAATCATACATACTGATGTATGTGGTCCAATGAACATTGGGCTCGCAGCGGATATCGTTATTTTCTCACCTTCATAGATGATTTGAGCAGATATGGGTATATCTACTTAATGAAACATATGTCTGAAACATTTGAAAAGTTCAAATAATTTCATAGTGAAGTGGAAAATCATCGTAACAAGAAAATAAATTTCTACGATCTGATCGTGGAGGGGGAATATTTGAGTTACGAGTTTAGTCTTCATTAGAAACAATGCGGAATAGTTTCGCAACTCACGCCACTCGGAACACCACAGCGTAATGGTGTGTCCGAATGTCGCAATCGTACTTTACTAGATATAGTGCGATCTATGATGTCTCTCACGGATTTACCGCTATCATTTTGGGGTTATGCTTTAGAGACGGCTGCATTCACGTTAAATAGGGCACCATCTAAATCCATTGAGACGACGCCTTATGAACTGTGGTTTGGCAAGAAACCCAAGTTGTCATTTCTCAAAGTTTGGCGCTGCGATGCTTAGGTGAAAAAGCTTCAACCTGATAAGCTCGAACCCAAATCAGAGAAATGTGTCTTCATAGGATACCCAAAAGAGACTACTGGGTACACCTTCTATCACAGATCCAAAGGCAAGATATTCGTTGCTAAGAATGGCTCCTTTCTAGAGAAGGAGTTTCTCTCGAAAGAAGTGAGTGGGAGGAAAGTAGAACTTGATAAGGTAATTGTACATGCTCCCTTATTGGAAAGTAGTTCATCACTGAAATCAGTTCCAGTGATTCCTACACCAGTAAGTGAGGAAGCTAATGATGATGATCATGAAACTTCTGATCAAGTTACTACCGAACCTTGTAGGTCAACCAGAGTAAGATCCGCACCAGAGTGGTACGGTAATCCTGTTCTGGAGGTCATGTTACTTGACCTTGATGAACCTACGAACTATGAGGAAGCGATGATGAGCCTAGATTTCGCAAAATGGCTTGAAGCCATGAAATCTGAGATGGGATCCATGTATGAGAACAAGGTAATGACTTTGGTTGACTTGCCCATTGATCGGCAGGCCATAGAGAATAAATGGATCTCCAAGAAGAAGACTGACGCTGACGGTAATGTTATTGTCTACAAATCTCAACTTGTTGCAAAAGGTTTTCAACAAGTTCAAGGAGTTGACTATGATGAGACCTTCTCACCCGTAGCGATGCTTAAGTGCGTCCGAATCATGTTAGCAATTGCCGCATTTTATGATTATGAAATTTAGCAAATGGATGTCAAAACTGCATTCCTTAATGGATATCTTAAAGAAGAGTTGTATATGATGCAACCAGAAGGTTTTGTCAATCCAAAAGGTTCTAAAAAGTGTGCAAGCTCCAATGATCCATTTATGGGCTGGTGCAAGCCTCTCGGAGTTGGAATATACGCTTTGATAGTGTGATCAAAGCATATGGTTTTATACAGACTTTTGGAGAAGCCTGCATTTACAAGAAAGTGAGTGGGAGCTCTGTAGCATTTCTGATATTATATGTAGATGACATATTGTTGATCGAAAATGATACTGAATTTCTGAAAAGCATAAAAGGATACTTGAATAATAATTTTTCAATGAAAGACCTCGGCGAAGCTGCTTATATATTGGGCATCAAGATTTATAGAGATAGATCAAGACGCTTAATTGTACTTTCACAAAGCACATACCTTGATAAAGCTTTGAAGAAGTTCAAAATGGATCAAGCAAAGAAAGGGTTCTTGCCTGTGTTACAAGGTGTGAAGTTGAGTCAGACTAAATGCCCGATCACTGCAGAAGATAGAGAGAAAATGAAAGTCATTCCCTATGATTCAGCCATAGGTTCTATCATGTATGCAATGCTGTGTACCAGACTTGATGTGTGCCTTGCTATTAGTTTAGTAGGGAGGTACCAAAGTAATCCAGGAGTGGATCACTGGACAACAGTCAAGAACATCCTGAAATACCTGAAAAGGACTAAGGATATGTTTCTCGTTTATGGAGGTGACAAAGAGCTCATCTTAAACGGTTACGTTGATGCAAGCTTTGACACTAATCCGGATGACTCTAAGTCACAAACCGGATACGTATTTTTTTAAAATGGTGGAGCTGTCAGTTGGTGCAGTTCCAAGCAGAGCGTCATGGCGGGATCTACGTGTGAAGAGGAGTACATAGCTGCTTCAGAAGCATCAAATGAAAGAGTTTGGATGAAGGAGTTCATATCCGATCTAGGTGTGATACCTAGTGCATCGGGTCCACTGAAAATCTTTTGTGACAATATTGGTGCAATTGCCTTGGCAAAGGAATCCAGATTTCACAAGAGAACCAAGCACATCAAGAGACGCTTCAATTCCATCCGTGACAAGTCAAGGAGGGAGACATAGATATTTTCAAGATACATACGGATCTGAATGTTGCAGACCGTTGACTAAGCCTCTCTCACGAGCAAAACATGATCAACACCAAGACTCCATGGGTGTTAGAATCATTACAATGTAATCTAGATTATTGACTCTAGTGCAAGTGGGAGACTAGAGGAAATATGCCCTAGAGGCAATAATAAAGTTATTATTTATATTTCCTTATATCATGATAAATTTTTATTATTCATGCTAGAATTGTATTAACCAGAAACTTAGTACATGTGTGAATACATAGACAAACAGAGTGTCACTAGTATGCCTCTACTTGACTAGCTCGTTGAATCAATGATGGTTATGTTTCCTGACCATAGACACGCGTTGTCATTTGATTAACGGGATCACATCATTGGAGAATGATGTGATTGACTTGACTCATCCGCTAGCTTAGCATGATGATCGTTTAGTTTGTTGCTATTGCTTTCTCCATAACTTATACATGTTCCTATGACTATGAGATCATGCAACTCCGAATACCAGAGGAACACTTAGTGTGCTATCAAACGTCACAACGTAACTGGGTGACTATAAAGATGCTCTACAGGTGTCTCCGATGGTGTTTGTTGAGTTGGCATAGATCGAGATTAGGATTTGTCACTCTGTGTATCGGAGAGGTATCTTTGGGCCCTCTCGATAATGTACATCACTATAAAGCCTTGCAAGCAATGTGACTAATGAGTTAGTTGCGGGATGGTGTATTATAGAACGAGTAAAGAGACTTGCGGGTAATGAGATTGAACTAGGTATTGAGATACCGACGATCGAATCTCGGGCAAGTAACATACCGATGACAAAGGGAACAACGTATATCGTTATGCGGTTTAACCGATAAAGATCTTCGTAGAATATGTGGGAGACAATATGAACATCCAGGTTCCGCTATTGGTTATTGACCGGAGACGTGCCTCGGTCATGTCTACATAGTTCTCGAACCAGTAGGGTCCGCACGCTTAATGTTCGGTGACGATCGATATTATGAGTTTATGTGTTTTGATGTACCGAAGATAATTCAGAGTCCCGGATGTGATCACAGACATGACGAGGAGTCTCGAAATGGTCGAGACATAAATATTGATATATTGGATGACTATATTCAGACAACGGATGAGTTCCATGGGTCACCAGATAATTATCAGAGTGCCGGGGGTTATCGGAACTCCCGGGGGAACTAATGGGCCAACATGGGCCTTGTGTGTGAGAGAGAGGAGGGGGCCTTAGGGCTGGCCGCCCCCCCTTGAGGAGTCCGAATTGGACAAGGAGGGGGGCGGCGCCCCCTCTTTTCCTCCCTCTCCCCATCTCCTTCATTCCCCCTTCCTCCTCCTAGTTGGACTAGGAAAAGAGGAGTCCTACTCCTACTAGGAGGAGGACTCCTCCCCTCCTTGGTGCCCCCAGGGGCCGGCCGGCCTCCCCCTTGCTCCTTTATATACGGGGGTAGGAGGCACCCTAGAACACACAGGTTGATCATTGATCTCTTAGCCGTGTGCGGTGCCCCCCTCCACCATAATCCACCTCAGTCATATCATCATAGTGCTTAGGCGAAGCCCTGCGCCGGTAGCTTCATCATCACCATCATCACGTTGTCGTGCTGACAAAGCTCTCCCTCGACACTCAGCTGGATCGAGAGTTCGTGGGACATCACCGAGCCGAACGTGTGCCGATCACGGAGGTGCCGTACTTTCGGTACTAGGATCGGTTGATACGTCCATTTTGCATCATGGTTTTATATCGATATTTATTGCATTATGGGCTGTTATTAGACATTATGTCACAATACTTATGCTTATTCTCTCTTATTTTACAATGTTTACATGAAGAGGGAGAATGCCGGCAGCTGGAATTCTGGGCTGGAAAAGGAGCAAATATTAGAGACCTATTCTGCACAGCTCCATAGTCCTGAAACTCCACGGGAGTCATTTTCATAATATAAAAAAATATTGGCGAAGGAAGCACCAGAGGGGGCCCACCCACCATCCATGAGGGTGGGGGGCGCGCCCTACCCCTGGGCGCGCCCCTGCCTCGTTGGCCCCCTGGCAGGCCTCCGGTGCCCATCTTCTGCTATATGAAGTCTTTCGTTCGAGAAAGAAATCATAAGCAATCTTACGGGACGAAACTCCGCCGCCACGAGGCGTAACCTTGGCGAAACCAATCTAGGGCTCCGGCGGAGCTGTTCTGCCAGGGAAACTTCCCTCCGGGAGGGCGAAATCATCACCACCACCATCATCATCGATCCTCTCAGTGGGAGGGGGTCAATCTCCATCAACATATTCACCAGCACCATCTCATCTCAAACCCTAGTTCTTCTCTTGTATCCAATCTTTGTCTCAAAACCTCATATTGGTACCTGTGGGTTGCTAGTAGTGTTGATTACTCCTTGTAGTTGATGCTAGTTGGTTTATTTGGTGGAAGATCATATGTTCAGATCCTTTATGCATATTAATACCCCTCTGATTATGAACATGAATATGATTTGTGAGTATTTACTTTTGTTCCTGAGGACATGGGAGAAGTCTTGCTATAAGTAGTCATGTGAATTTGGTATTCGTTCGATATTTTGATGAGATGTATGTTGTCTATCCTCTAGTGGTGTCATGTGAACATCGACTACATTACACTTCACCATTGTTTAGGCCTAGAGGAAGGCATTGGGAAGTAATAAGTAGGTGATGGGTTGCTAGAGCGACAGAAGCTTAAACCCTAGTTTATGAGTTGCTTCATAAGGGGCTGATTTGGATCCATATGTTTCATGCTATGGTTAGGTTTACCTTAATACTTCTTTTGTAGTTGCGGATGCTTGCAAGAGGGGTTAATCATAAGTGGGATGCTTGTCCAAGGAAGGGCAGTACCCAAGAACTGGTCCACCCACATATCAAATTATCAAAGTATCGAACGCGAATCATATGAACGTGATGAAAACTAGCTTGACGATAATTCCCATGTGTCCTCAGGAGCGTTTTCCTTTATATAAGAGTTTGTCCACGCTTGTCCTTTGCTACAAAAAAGATTGGTCCATCTTGCTGAACCTTATTTACATTTATTACTTGTTACCTATTACAAATTACCTTATCACAAAACTATCTGTTACCGATAATTTCAGTGCTTGTAGAGAATACCTTACTGAAAACTGCTTATCATTTCCTTCTGCTCCTCGTTGGTTCGACACTCTTACTTATCGAAAGGACTACGATAGATCCCCTATACTTGTGGGTCATCAAGACTCTTTTCCGGCGCCGTTGCCGGGGAGTAAAGCGCCTTTGGTAGGTGGAATTTGGTAAGGAAAAATTTATATAGTGTGCTGAAATTTACTGTCACTTGTTACTATGGAACATAATCCTTTGAGGGGCTTGTTCGGGGTATCTTCACCCTAACCAGTAGAGAAAAGAGTTGCTCCTCAACCTACTGAACCTACTGAAAATGTTTACTTTGAAATTCCTTCGGGTATGATAGAGAAACTACTAGCTAATCCTTTTACAGGAGATGGAACATTGCATCCCGATTTGCACCTAATCTATGTGGATGAAGTTTGTGGATTATTTAAGCTTGCAGGTATGCCCGAGGATGTTATCAAGAAGAAAGTCTTCCCTTTATATTTGAAGGGAAAGGCATTGACATGGTTTAGGCTATGTGATGATATGGGATCATGGAACTACAACCGATTGAAATTGGAATTTCATCAGAAGTTTTATCCTATGCATCATGTTCATCGTGATCGTAATTATATATATAATTTTTGGCCTCGCGCAGGAGAAAGCATCGCTCAAGCTTGGGGGAGCCTTAAGTCAATGTTATATTCATGCCCCAATCATGATCTCTCAAGAGAAATTATTATTCAAACTTTTTATGCTCGACTTTCTCTCGATAATCGCTCCATGCTCGATACTTCTTGCACTGGCTCTTTTATGATGAAGACTATTGAATTCAAATGGGATTTATTGGAAAGAATTAAACGCAACTTTGAATATTGGGATCTCGACGAAGGTAAGGAGTCCGGTATAATACCTAAGTTTGATTGTGTTAAATCTTTTATGGATACCGATGCTTTCCGTGAATTTAGCACTAAATATGGACTTGACTCTGAGATAGTAGCTTCTTTCTGTGAATCCTTTGCTACTCATGTTGATCTCCCTAAGGAGAAGTGGTTTAAATATAATCCTCCCATTGAAGTAAAAGTAGTTGCACCTATTAAAGTTGAAGAAAAGACTATCACTTATAATGATTCTGTTGTTCCTACTGCTTATATTGAGAAACCACCTTTCCCTGTTAGAATAAAGGATCATGCTAAAGCTTCAACTGTGATTCGTAAGAGTAATACTAGAACACCTACACCCTCTGAGCAAATTAAAGTTGAACCTAGTATTGCTATGGTTAAAGATCTCTTGGCCGGTAATATTGATGGGCATGCTATTTACTTTTGTGATGAAGCTGCTAGAATTGCTAGACCTGACACTAAAAATAAACATAGACCTGTTGTAGGCATGCTTGTTATTTATGTTAAAATAGGAGATCATTGCTATCATGTCTTATGTGATATGGGTGCTAGTGCAAGTGCAATACCTCATTCCTTATATAAAGAAATTATGCATGATATTGCACCTGCTGAGATAGAGGAAATTGATGTTACAATTGAGCTTGCCAATAGAGACACTATTCACCAGTTAGGATTGTTAGAGATGTTGAAGTCTTGTGTGGGAAAGTTAAATATCCTGCTGATTTTCTTGTTCTTGGTTCCAGGCAAGATAACTTTTGTCCCATTATATTTGGTAGACCCTTCTTGAATACTGTTAATGCTAGGATAGATTGCAAAAAGGATGTTGTTACTATTGGTTTGGGGGATATGTCTCATGAGTTTAATTTTGCTAGATTTCGTAGACAACCCCATGAGAAAGAATTGCCTAGTAAAGATGAAATTATTGGTCTTGCTTCTATTGACGTGCCTCCTAATGATCCTTTTGAACAATATCTGCTCGGCCACGAAAATGATATGTTTATGAATGAAAGAAGGGAAATAGATGAAGTATTGTTTAAACAGGGATCTATTTTGAAACACAACTTGCCTGTTGAAATCCTAGGGGATCCTCCTCCACCCAAGGGTGATCCCGTGTTTGAGCTTAAACCTTTATTTGATACTCTTTAATATGCTTCTCTTGATGAGAAAGAGATATATCCTGTTATTATTAGTGCTAACCTTTCAAAGCATGAAGAAAAGAATTACTGAAAATTCTCAAGAAGCACCGTGCTGCTATTGGATATACTCTTGATGATCTTAAGGGCATTAGTCCCACTCTATGCCAGCACAAAATAAAATTGGAGAAAGACGCGAAACCGGTTGTTGATCACCAACGATGGTTAAATCCTAAGATGAAAGAAGTGGTAAGAAGAGAAATACTAAAGCTTCTGGAGGCAGGTATAATTTATCCCGTTGCTGATAGTCAGTGGGTAAGTCTTGTCCATTGTGTCCCTAAGAAGGGAGGTATTACTGTTGTTCCTAATGATAAAGATGAATTGATCCCACAAAGAATTATTACAGGTTATAGAATGGTAATTGATATCTGCAAATTAAATAAAGCTACTAAAAAGGATCATTACCCTTTACCTTTTATTGATCAAATGCTAGAAAGATTGTCCAAACATACACATTATTTGCTTTCTAGATGGTTATTCTGGTTTCTCTCAAATACCTGTGTCAAAAGAGGATCAAGAAAAGACAACTTTTACTTGCCCTTTTGGTACCTTTGCTTATAGACGTATGCCTTTTGGTTTATGCAATGCACCTGCTACCTTTCAAAGATGTATGACTGCTATATTCTCTGACTTTTGTGAAAAGATTGTTGAGGTTTTCATGGATGATTTCTCTGTATATGGAACTTCTTTTGATGATTGCTTAAGCAACCTTGATTAAGTTTTGCAGAGATGTGAAGAAACTAATCTTGTCTTGAACTGGGAGAAGTGCCACTTTATGGTTAATGAAGGTATTGTCTTGGGGCATAAAATTTCTAAAAAAGGTATTGAAGTTGATAAAGCTAAAGTTTATGCTATTGAAAAGATGTCGTGCCCTAAGGACATTAAAGGTATATGAAGTTTCCTTGGTCATGCCGGTTTTTATAGGAGGTTCATTAAGGACTTCTCTAAAATTTCTAGGCCTCTGACTAATCTCTTACAAAAAGATGTTCCATTTGTCTTTGATGATGATTGTGTAGAAGCATTTGAAATACTTAAGAAAGCCTTGATTTCTGCACCTATTGTTCAACCACATGATTGGAATTTACCCTTTGAAATCATGTGTGATGCTAGTGACTATGCTGTAGGGGCTGTTCTAGGACAAAGAGTTGATAAGAAATTAAATGTTATCCAATATGCTAGTAAGACTCTAGACAGTGCCTGAGGGAGTCCTGGATTAGGGGGTCTCCGGACAGCCAGACTATATCCTTTGGCCGGACTGTTGGACTATGAAGATACAAGATTGAAGACTTCATCTCGTGTCCGGATAGGACTCTACTTGGCGTGGAAGGCAAGCCAGGCAATTCGGATATGTATATCTCCTCCTTTGTAACCGACCTTGTGTAACCCTAGCCCTTTCCGGTGTCTATATAAACTAGAGGGTTTTAGTCTGTAGGACAACATACAATCATACCATAGGGTAGCTTCTAGGGTTTAGCCTCCCCGATCTTGTAATACTCATATCATCAAGAATAAATCAAGCAGGACGTAGGGTTTTACCTCCATCAAGAGGGCTCGAACCTGGGTAAAACATCGTGTCCCCTGCCTCCTGTTACCATCTGCCTTAGACGCACAGTTCGGGACCCCCTACCCGAGATCCGCCGGTTTTGACACCGACATTGGTGCTTTCATTGAGAGTTCCTCTGTGTCGTTGCCGTTAGGCTTGATGGATCCTACGATCATCGATAGCGATGCAGTCCAGGGTGAGACTTTTCTCCGCGGACAGATCTTTGTGTTCGGCGGCTTCGCATTGCGAGCCAACTCGCTTGGCCATCTGGAGCAGATCGAAAGTTACGCCCCTGGCCACCAGGTCAGGTTTGGAAGATTAAACTACACGGTCGATATCCGCGGAGACTTGATCTTCGACGGATTCGAGCCCCTGCCTTGTGCGCCACGCGGTCACGATGAGTACGATTTAGCTCTACCATTGGACCATATTCAGGAGATCGCACCGGCAGCCGCTCCAACCCTCAATTCGGAGCCGGTTTCGCCATCCGTGGACGGGTGGATAGACCCCATCATGGAGGTCGTACCCTCTGCGGCGATCGAGCCGAATATCGACCTTACCCTTTATGAGAGCCGTTTTGCCAAACTGCCAGATCCTTCTCCGGCCATGGACTCCGAACCGCCTGCGCCCGTTCCTATCAAATCCGATTGGGCGCCGATCATGGAGTTTACCTCTGCGGATATTTTTCAGCACTCGCCCTTTGGCGGCATACTGAACTCATTAAGGTCTCTTTCCTTGTCAGAAGGATCCTGGCCGAACTATGTCCAGCAGGATTGGGATGCGGATGATGAAGAAATTCGCCGCCCACCCACCACCCACTTAGTAGCCACTATCAATGACTGAACCGACATGCTCGACTTCGACTCTGAATACATCGACGGTACGGACGATGATGCGGGAGTCGAAGAGGAACCACTGCCCACAAGGCACTGGACAGCCACCTCATCATACGATATATACATGGTGGACACACCCAAAGAAGGCAATCACAATGAGACAATGGAGGATGACCCCTCCAAGAAGCAACCCAAGCGCCGGCGTCAGCGGCGCTGCTCTAAGTCCCGCCAAGGCAAAAGTGGTGATATCGGCACCGGAGATAATAGCACTCCGGACAGTGCCGAAGACAACAACAATCCCCTCCAGCAAGATTTAGAGCAGGAGGATGGAGGAGCTAGCCCTCCTGAGAGAGCGGCAGATGGAGAAATAATTACATGCCCCCCTCCGAAGACGAGGCAAGCCTTGGCGATGACGAATTCGCCATGCCAGAGGATCCCGTCGAACAAGAGCGCTTCAAGCGCCGGCTTATAGACATGGCAAATAGCCTTAAGAAAAAGCAGCAACAGCTTCAAGCTGATCAAGATTTGCTAGCTGACAGATGGACTGAAGTCCTGGCGGCCGAAGAGTATAAACTCGAACGCCCCTCCAAGAGTTACCCAAAATGCAGGTTGCTACCCCGACTGGAGGAGGAAGCACCAAAACCTACATCCCTGGCGTATGACGCGGCTGATCGGCCACCTCGTGGCCGCGACAGAGAGACATTCCAGCCAAAAGCTCAGCCCGCACCCCGACGTCATTCAAATAAAAAGGCATGGGGAAATACGCCAGACCTGCGAGACGTATTGGAGGACAAAGCAAAACATGCAAGATCGATCTACAGATCACGAGGGCGCGCCACTATGCGAGACGATAATCGTCACACCGGATATAGTAAAAGTAAGTCCGGCCGGGCCGAACACAGCGGGCAAGACTCATTCGAGCGGCATCGCGATATGCCCAGTACAGAGGCGCCGCACACCCCTTATGCTTCACAGACGAAGTAATGGATCATCAAATTCCAGAGGGTTTCAAACCCGTAAATATAGAATCATACGACGACACAACAGATCCTGCGGTATGGATCGAGGATTTCCTCCTGCACATTCACATTGCCCCCGGTGATGACCTACATGCCATTAAATACCTCCCACTCAAACTCAAAGGACCAGCTCAGCATTGGCTCAACAGCTTGCCAGCAGAGTCCATTGGCTGTTGGGAAGATCTGGAAGTTGCATTCCTCGACAACTTTCAGGGCACTTACGTGCGACCACCAGATGCTGATGACTTGAGCCACATAATTCAGCAGCCATAGGAATCGGCCAGGCAATTTTGGACACGGTTCCTAACAAAGAAAAATCAAATCATCGACTGTTCGGATGCAGAGGCCCTAGCAGCTTTCAAGCACAACATCCGCGACGAGTGGCTAGCCCGACACCTTGGTCAGTAAAAGCCGAAATCTATGGCAGCCCTCATGACACTCATGACCCACTTTTGCGCGGGAGAAGACAGCTGGCTGGCTCGCAGTAATAACATATCAAAGAACCATGGTACTTCGGATACCAAGGACGGCAATGGCAGGTCACGTCGCAACAAGCATAAGCACCGCATTAACAGCGACAATACCGAGGATACGACAGTCAATGCCGGATTCAAAGGCTCTAAACTCGGTCAGCGGAAAAAGCCATTCAAAAGAAGCACTCCGGACCCGTCTAGTTTGGACTGTATACTCGATCGCTCGTGTCAAATACATGGCACCCCCGACAAGCCAGCCAACCACACCAACAGGGATTGTTGGGTGTTCAAGCAGGCCAGCAAGTTAAATGCCAAACACAAAGATAAGGGGTCACATAGCGATGACGAGGAGCCCCGGCAGCCGAACACCGGAGGACAAAAGAGGTTCCCCCCACAAGTGCAGACGGTGAACATGATATACGCAACCCACATCCCCAAAAGGGAGCGGAAGCATGCGCTCAGGGACGTATATGCGTTGGAGCCAGTCACCCCCAAGTTCAATCCATGGTCCTCCTGTCTGATCACCTTCGATCGTAGGGACCACCCCACTAGCATCCGTCATGGTGGATTCGCCGCACTGGTCCTAGACCCAATCATTGACAGATTTCACCTCACTCGAGTCCTAATGGACGGCGGCAGCAGCCTGAACCTGCTTTATCAGGACACAGTGCGCAAAATGGGTATAGACCCCTCAAGGATCAAACCCACTAAAACGACCTTTAAAGGCGTCATACCAGGTGTAGAGGCCCATTGCACAGGCTCAGTAACACTGGAAGTGGTCTTCGGATCTCCGGATAACTTCCGAAGCGAATAGTTAATCTTCGACATAGCCCCGTTCCGCAGTGGCTACCATGCACTGCTCAGGCGAACCACATTTGCAAGATTCAATGCAGTACCGCATTATGCATATCTCAAGCTCAAGATGCCAGGACCTCGGGGGGTCATCACAGTCAATGGAAACACAAAGCGCTCTCTCCGCACGGAGGAGCACACTGCGGCCCTCGCAGCAGAGGCGCAAAGCAGCCTCTTAAGGCAATCCACTAGTTCGGCGATTAAGGACCCGGACAACTTCAAGCGCGCACGGAGTAGTCGGCAAATGGACCACCTGGCACGTCCCGAGCTCGCATAGCAATGCGGCCCCCACCCCGGCCCCAGCCAAACAGCGAAATTCGTGCCACGCGTACATAATTATGCATTAAAAATACCATGGGCACAGGCGGGGAGGGGGGCACAACTACGGCACGCCCCAATACGCAGCTTAAACCGCACTAGGGGCTTCTCGCTTTGTTATTTTTTCTCTTCCAGGACTTTAATCTCTGGAAACCCTGTCCGGCAGCATGATTGTCGAACACATGATGCAACAACCAAGGAGGCAGAAAGCTACGTCACACCACGGAACTCCCAGGTGGATTACGATAACGAGTGAAATATTTGCTTTAACACTATTCCTCAGCTTGCCCTTGGAAGGGACATGTCAAACAGTCCTACTTTTTACTTATCGCACTACTTGTATCATTCTGCTTTAACGCACCTTTTTGAATAAACAATGCATAGCATTAAGACTATTATTACACTCCTCCTTTTTTTTATATATGTTCATTCATGACATTTAGCACCTGTACACTCTGGTATGGCCAATATGCTAGGGGCTTAAGCATACCCCATAATACAACGTGAGAAGTCCGAACACTTTCGACAGTGCGGCACCCCGAACTTATAGCATTATATGCATCAGCTCCGAATCATGTCTTGGGTCAATAGTTGGGTTTGCCCGGCTTCCATGTTTTGGTACCTTACGTTCCGCTATATCGGTTAAGGTAGCACTGGGAGAACTACTGTGATTGTGCCCCGGTTCTGCTGGGCTAAGCACCTCAGTAGAGAAAGCTAAAACTGACTGTCATGATAAGGCGAGAGACTGGTCGCTGTTCGAGAGGTTTCAAGTCCCTAAAGACTTATGCCGCTTAGAGCGAGGAGTCGGCCCTGTCTGGCTTAAGGCGTGTATCGCGCCCCGAATTCGGCCTTCCGAATACTAGGGGCTTTGCCGAAATTTAAAATTATAGAATTCTATGGCTAAGTGAGAGTGATAACGCATTATGGTCTGATTGCCTTGTTCGTTGTGCTGAGCACCTCCCTCGAAGGACCCAACAATGGGAACAGGAGTGCTAAGGTTTATCCCGAACACCCCAACACTCGTGGCATGGGGGCAGAAGTCGATGACTAGCCATCTCTCAGATTTGATAAACAGTCGAACAAAGGGTAATATTTTAAATTCAGACCAACGTTGCATAGCGCATATGAACAAGTTTTCATAATATAGGATTACACGAGCAAGTTTACTCAAATATTACATGTTTCGTACACTCGTCCGCTACGAGACGAGCACCCTTCAGGACACCATCATAGTACATCTCGGGGTGGCGATGCTCCTTGCCCTGCGGCGGCCCTTCCTTCACCAGCTTCACGGCGTCCATCTTGGCCCATTGCACCTTCACACGAGCGAAAGCCCGGCGTGCACCTTCGATGCAGATGGACCACTTGATGACTTCAAGCTGTGGGCAGGCATCCACAAGCCGCCTCACCAGGCCGAAGTAGCTGTTGGAAAGGGCGTCGCCAGGCCACATCCAGACTATAAATCCCTTCATGGCCTATTCGGCCGCCTTGTGCAGCTTGAACAGTTGCTTCAGCTGGTCGCTCCGAGGCATCGGGTGTTCGGTCCCAGTATACTGAGACTAGAACAGCTTCTCTGTTGAGCTTCCCTCCTCGGCCTAGTAAAACTGTGCGGCATCCAACACGCTACGGGGCAAATCTGCGAATGCTCCTGGAGAGCTCCGGATTCGGGTAAGTAACAAGTAATTCACTTTCACATGCTTGCTTTGCATATAGAATGCCTTACCCGCCTCTATCTTCTTCATCGCATCAATCTCCTGGAGGGCCTTCTGTGCTTCGGCCTTGGCACTCTTTGAACTTTCAAGGGCGGTGGCAAGCTCGGACTCTTGCGTCTTCAAGTCAAGCTCCAACGCCTCGTGCTTCATCACGAGAGCGTGGAGCTCTTGCTGCACCTCGCCCACCCATGCCTCATGCCTTTCCCGCTCGGTGCGCTCCTTGGCCGCTTTGTTTTCGGCCTTGGATAGCGCTTGCTTCAGGGTCGCCACCTAGGTCGTGGCCCCTGGCAAATTTACGATGATCCTGTCATTTTGCAATCGCATTCCTTTTATATATATCCATAGACTAGGTACTACTTACCTGTGTTCTCCTCGAGCTGCCTCTTGGCAAGGCCGAGCTCTTCGACCCTTTGAGGTCCTGCTTTAGTGCGGCGACCTCCGCAGTTAGTGCGGCAGAGGCTAGCAGCAAAGCCTGCATACGCATATAGACATACTTATATTAGACTCCTGCGATATTGTTTGATCCTATGTTCGGCTTTTCTTTGTGAACACCGAACAGAGCATCAGGGGCTACTGTCTATGCGGTAATATTTTTCCTATATACTTACCTCAAAGCCTGTCAGAAGGCTGGCACAGGCTTCAGTCAGTCCGCTCTTGGCGGACTGAAACTTCTGAATCACCGCACTCATAATAGTGCGGTGCTTTTCGTCGATGGAAGTGCTGCGAAGCGCTCCCAGCAGAGTGTCCGGTGCCTCTGGATGGACAGAGGTCACCAGCACAGGCGTCTTGCCCCTTTTGGAAGGAGGCCGCCTGCCTGAGTCCGGAACCACTGGAGGTTCCAGCGTGGTGTTCGGCTGAGGACCGAACTCGGAGCCCTCGGGAGCCTTGCTCCCTCTGCTCCCGGAATCCGGGAGGTCGCCTTGAGGCGCCTCCGGGACTGTCTCCCCTCGACCCGGTGCCTCTTGAGACAATACCTCAGCGTTGTCCGTAGGGCACGGGAAGGTGGCGGTCGGAAGTGGATCGCTATCCATATCCGACGAGCCCAGGGAGCCGTCCGATGATACGTCGAAACGGGCGCGTGGCGGTCTGCATAATCATAATTCGGCGTTAGGAGAAGCAGTGCGCCAGAGGTATGCTATGAATTACTCTGGCATCCGAATACTTATGACTTCGCTAGGGGCTTGGCCCTGAGCAGCCACTCGTCTTCGCCTTCGGCGGCGGTGGTGGAGTAGTCCGGAAGGAGGGTCCTTCCCTTCTTAGACCCTTCGCCCCCCCCCTGGTTGGGCAGCCTTCCTTTTCTTGTCTCCCCCGACTGGAGGGGGAGCATCTTCATCTTCCTCCTCGTCTTCGGGGGAGGAGTGCGTCGCAGAGTTATCAGACGATGAGTCCGATAACACCTGGCGTCGGGAACTCTTTCGGGTTCCCTTGGCCTTCTTGGTCTTCTCCGACACCTTGTAAGGAGCCGGAGTCAGCATCTCCGTCAGGAGAGCTTCCGCAGTGTCTTCGGGCAGAGGGGCCGGACAGTTAATCTGCCCCGACGTCTCCACCGAGTCCTGTAAAAGGCATGGAGCTCAAACCCCGCACATGATTAAGCTAGGGGAAATAAAATATCCTACCGGATGTATATAACTCAGCGAATGTGCTCGGCGCTTCGCGCTTAGCCCGTGGTCCTCGGTGAGAGAGGGAGGGACCTCGGCACCCTTGGACAGCACCCTCCAGACGTCTTTGTGCATCGTGTCGGAGAGCTCGCTCAGAGTCTGGTGCTGGGCCGGGTCGAACTCCCACAAGTTGATATCCCGTTGTTGACACGGGAGGATCCGGCGGATGAGCATGACCTGGACTATGTTGACAAGCTTGAGATTCTTGCTTGCCATATTCTGGATACATTTCTGGAGTCCGTCCAGCTCCACCGATGAACCCCAGGACATGCCCTTCTCTTTCCAGTAGGTGAGCCACGTGGGGATTCTGGATCGAAACTTGGGGGCAGCCACCCAGTTGGTGTCGCGCGGCTCGGTGATGTAGAACCACGCCGATTTCCACCCCTTTATGGTCTCCGCGAAGGAGCCTTCGAGCCATATGACATTGGGCATCTTGCCCACCATGGCTCCGCCGCATTCTGCTTGTTGGCCTCCCACCACCTTCGGCTTGATATTGAAGGTCTTTAACCACAGGCCGAAGTGGGGCCGGATGCGGAGGAAAGCCTCACACACGACTATGAACACCGAAATGTTGAGGATGAAGTTCGGGGCCAGATCATGGAAGTCCAGCCCGTAGTAGAACATGAGACCACGGACGAATGGATGAAGGGGAAACCCCAGTCTGCGGAGGAAGTGGTGGAGGAAAACTACCCTCTCGTGAGGTTCAGGGGTACGAACGATCTGCCCCGCAGCGGGCAGCCGATGCGCGATATTCGCAGCTAAGTATCCGGCTCTGCGCAGCTTCTTGATGTGTCCCTCCGTAATGGAGGAAGCCATCCATTTGCCTCCCACTCCGGACATGATTGGAGAAGGTTGAGGGGAAGGATGTGGACTTGGGCATTGGAGCTTGAGTGCGCAAGAATGGATGAGCAAGGAGGAAGAAGGCGTGGGTAGAAAAAGGTTAAACCTTGTCCCTTTATATGGGAGGCCGAAACTATGCGCCCCCACTAGCCTGGTAAAACTCGCTTATCCCCCAAGCGTCGTAATCGATGGCGCGGTTGGGTTACCCACGCTCGTATTGATGAGAATCCCGTAATAAGGGGAACACGATCTCTGCTTTGACAAGACGTGTCAAGAAACCGCCTCGCGTTATGTGCGGGGCTAGTTAAAGGAAACGGTTCGAATAATTACCGGGCCATGGCATAATGTCATGTTGCCAAAACAAGTCAGCAGATTAGATTTGTGGAAATATTATTCTCTCTACGGTGGTATGTGGAACTTATTTTGCAGGGTCGGACACTATCCTTGTATTCAAATTCTTCCGTGGTGTATTCGGAGGAGGAACCTGCCTTGCAATCCCGAAGACAATACTGCGCGCCGGACTCATCGTCATTGAAGCCTGGTTCAGGGGCTACTGAGGGAGTCCTGGATTAGGGGGTCTCCGGACAGCCGGACTATATCCTTTGGCCGGACTGTTGGACTATGAAGATACAAGATTGAAGACTTCATCTCGTGTCCGGATAGGACTCTACTT
Source organism: Triticum dicoccoides (assembly GCF_002162155.2). Classification (NCBI taxonomy): domain Eukaryota; kingdom Viridiplantae; phylum Streptophyta; class Magnoliopsida; order Poales; family Poaceae; genus Triticum; species Triticum dicoccoides. Next base: position 181,360,138 of record NC_041382.1, on the reverse strand, counting down.
GGCATGGAAGGCAAGCCAGGCAATTCGGATATGTATATCTCCTCCTTTGTAACCAACCTTGTGTAACCCTAGCCCTTTCCGGTGTCTATATAAACCAGAGGGTTTTAGTCTATAGGACAACATACAATCATACCATAGGCTAGCTTCTAGGGTTTAGCCTCTCCGATCTCGTGGTAGATCAACTCTTGTAATACTCATATCATCAAGAATAAATCAAGCAGGACGTAGGGTTTTACCTCCATCAAGAGGGCCTGAACCTTGGCAAAACATCGTGTCCCCTGCCTCCTGTTACCATCTGCCTTAGACGCATAGTTCGGGACCCCCTACCAGAGATCCGCCGGTTTTGACACCGACAGTGCCCAAAGAAATTATGCTACTACTGAAAAAGAATTTTTAGCAGTTGTATTTTCTTGTGATAAGTTCAGACCCTATATTGTTGATTCTAAAGTAACTATTCACACTGATCATGCTGCTATTAAATATCTCATGGAAAAGAAAGATGCTAAACCTAGACTTATTAGATGGGTTCTCTTGCTACAAGAATTTGATTTGCATATTATTGATAGAAAGGGAGCTGAGAACCCCATTGTAGACAACTTATCTAGGTTAGAGAATATCCTTGATGACCCACTACCTATTGATGATAGCTTTCCTGATGAACAATTAGCTGTTATAAATGCTTCTCGTACTGCTCCATGGTATGCTGATTATGCTAATTATATTGTTGCTAAATTTATACCACCTAGTTTCACATACCAACAAAAGAAAAAGTTTTTCTATGATTTAAGACATTACTTCTCGGATGACCCACACCTTTATAAAGAAGGATTAGATGGTATCATTAGACGTTGTGTACCTGAGCATGAACAGGAACAGTCCTACGCAAGTGTCACTCTGAAACATATGGAGGACACCACGCTGGAGACAGAACTGCACATAAGGTATTGCAATCCGGTTTTTATTGGCCTTCTCTTGTCAAGGATGCCCGTAAGTTTGTCTTGTCTTGTGATGAATGTCAAAGAATTGGTAATATTAGTAGATGTCAAGAAATGCCTATGAATTATTCACTTGTTACTAAACCATTCGATGTTTGGGGCTTTGATTATATGGGACCGTTTCCTTCCTCTAATGGGTATACACATATTTTAGTTGTTGTTGATTATCTTACTAAGTGGATAGAAGCTACCCCAACTAGTAGTGCTGATCATAACACCTCTATTAAGATGCTTAAAGAAGTTATTTTTCCGAGGTTTGGAGTCCCTAGATACTTAATGACTGATGGTGGTTCACATTTTATTCATGGTGCTTTTCGTAAAATGCTTGCTAAGTATGATGTTAATCATAGAATTGCATCTCTCTATCATGCATAGTCTAGTGGTCAAGTAGAATTAAGTAATAGAGAGATTAAATTAATTTTGCAAAAGACTATTAATAGTATAAGTGCATCTAGTGCCACCCCTAGTTGGTTTTGGAGTATTGACGACAAACCTGGTTGAGGGACTAATGTGTTTGTGAGAATTGCAGGATAACACAGGTAATAGTCCCTCATTGATTCGGTTTACCTACCGGAGATGACCCCTTGAAGATATTGAAGATAATGGTGGTATGTGAAGATATTCACATTGAAGACTATGACATGAGAAGACATCGCATGAAGTCTTTGGAGCGCGAAGACATAGTTGTTTCGTAGTTTCATTTTCTTCCTTGTTGAGTCATAGGAACCACCGTACTGTTAAGTGGGGTCCAAGTGAACAAAGTCAGAGTGACTAAAGTGATGCTCAACCAAATCCTATGTCTTCAAGCGAAGACAATGAGAGCAAATCTTATCCAGAGCTGGATGAGTCAGCTTTACTTGTAGCCCAAGTCAAGCTGCCACGTGTGTTTGAAATCTGACAGTTGGAACACGTGTCAGTTCCTTTGTGACCCAGGGTCATTTTGGACAAATCAGGTCGGGTTGCCTAGTGGCTATAAATATCCCACCCCCTACACCCTAAATTGGTGGCTGCTCAAAGTTAGTGCACGGCTTTTGTCGTTTGAGCAACCCACCTCCGAAGCATTTGAGAGAGAGATCCTTGCGAGGACAAAGCCCAAAACACCCAGAGCCCAAAGAGTGTTTGGCATCACTGAAGTCTTTCTGTCCGCGTGATCTGAAGACTTGTTACACTTGAGGACTGTGAATCCTCCAGCTGGTTAGGCGTCGCGTTCTGAGCATCCATGAGTCATTATGGATCGCCGGTGAATGAAGTCTGTGAAGGTTTGGAAGTCTACCTTGAAGACTTACCTGAGTGATTGGGCGAGGACTAAGTGTCCTTAGCTCAAGGGGAATAAGGTGAAGACACGGGCTTCTGAGTTAAATCTCAGCCTCCCTAACCAGACGTACAGTTGTCACAGCAACTGGAACTGGTCCAACAAATCCTTTGTCTTCACCAAGCAACTGGTTCTATCTCTTCCTTCTCTTTACTTACAGTTTGTCTTCATGAAGTCATTGCCTGCTTGCATTATCTGTTTGACTTCACTGTGTGACTACTTGTTCTGATTGGCTTCATACTATCTTCCATTCTGATCCATACTGCCTAGCTGCTAATAGTCTTCGTGCTTTCACTTCATTGAATACTTGACTATGGCTTGCCTAGTGTAGTCTACCTTCCGTTGCATGTTAATAGGTTCATTTCTATCATTTGTCTTCAAAACTTCCATGTTTTGAAGACTTTCATAAAAATCGCCTATTCACCCCCCTCTAGTCAATAACTAGCACTTTCAATTGGTATCAGAGCAAGGTACTCCCTTGTTCTGTGTGATTCGGTTTAACCACCTGGAGTTTTAGCTATGTCGACTGCAGGGATAATCAAAGTCTCCACCGCGTGCCCTATCTTTGATGGCACTGATTACCCCTACTGGAAGAATAAGATGCGCATGCATCTTGAAGCCATTGATGTCGATCTATGGTATGTCGTCAAGAATGGCGTTCCCAAGACTGGTTAAGGTGTCACCCCTGCTGATGTCAAGAAGTTCGTTCAACTGGATTCTACTGCCAAGAACATCATCTGTGGTCATCTGACCAAAGGATAGTATGGCCGTGTGAGTGCTCTAGAAATGTCGAAGCTAGTCTGGGACTGGCTCTCCAAGGTCAACAAAGGCGTCTCAACCCAGAGAGATCAAAGGATTAGTGTCCTTCGCAACCTGTTCAACCGCTTCAAGAGAAACGACAATGAGAATGTTCAGCTCGCGTTTGATCGCCTCACTGACATCACAAATGAGCTTCATGCTCTCGGCGCCACTGAGATCACCAAGCATGAAATCGTCAAGACACTCCTGAGATCACTTGACAACTTGTTTGACACCCTAGCCCTGATGATTCAAGAACGCCCTGACTTCAAGACACTCGATCTGTCTGACATACTTGAGAGGCTCAATACACATGAGTTTCAGCTATCTAAGAAAAGAGATATCTATGGTCCCAACTATGGCCGAACTCATGCTTTGAAGGCAAAGGATGTTTCCTCATCTGAAGAAGAATCTGACTGCAGTTCTGGTGATCCTAAAGACATTGGAAAGGAGCTTGCTATGCTTGTGAAGAAGTTCCAGAAATTCACCAAGAAGAAAGGCTTCAGAAAGTCTTCGCGATCCAGCTCAAGAAATGATGAAGCTTCTACTCATGACCACAAGAAGAGAACATGCCACAAGTGCAAGAAACCTGGTCACTACATCTCTGAGTGTCCGCAATGGGACAATGAAAACAAGAAGAAGAAGAAGAAGAAGAAGAAGAAGAAGAAGAAGAAGAGCAAGCAATATGATTCTTATGACAAGAAGAAGAAGAAATCCTCAAAGTCTTCTTCCAAGTCTTCATCAAAGTCTTCATCACACAAGAAGAGATCATATGGCAAGGCTCATGCTTTTGTTGGCAAGGAGATGGATTCAGAGAAGGAGTCTGATTCTGAGGAGGTGGAGGTGGAGTTTGAGGAGGAGTCCAACTCTAGCGTTGCAAGTCTGGCTCTAGCTACAACCTACGTTGCCAAGTCCATCTTCAACACTGAAGACAATGGCTCCGTCACCTACGCTGATGCTAATGACAAGGACGACTCCGCTCCCACCTACTACTTCATGGCACGTGGTGCCAAGGTAAACTCACGCGATGCTTAATTTCAAACATCAAGTGAAGATGACTCTGATTGTGAATCCAAACCCAGCTACAAAACACTTGCTAAAATTGCAACTGAACAACAGAAAGCTATGGAACATATTCAAAAACTATTAGACAAAAGCAATGACCTGTTGGACGCGGAAATGACGCGATCTCAGTCCTTAATTGAAGACATAAAAAATCTTCATGTTAAGTATGAGGAACTTGAAAGTTGTCATGAAACGCTCTCAACAACTCATGAAAAGCTTTCCTATGATTATCTTCAAAGGAAGCAAGAACTTGAGAAATTGAGAGCAGTTCATGAAGATCTTCAAAAAGAAAACGAGTCACTTCATGCTCAATAGATCAGTCCCGCTCAGGAAGGATTTGAACCACCATGTCTAAAATGCCTTGAGCGTGATAACGCTACTTCTGTTTCTGAATGTTCTACTGCTGCTACTGTTGCAATATCTTCAACTGTTGATGTGGTAACTAACCCCTCTGCTGAGGATGCCACTGCTATTGCTGATGAAAATGCTAGGTTGAAGACATTGCTTGAGACAGGGATGTACAAAAGTCTCAAAGGGCATCAGACACTATGTGATGTCCTCAAAAAGCAGATTCTGAACCGAAACCCTAGGAAAGAGGATGTTGGGTTCGAGAGGAAAATGAATGTTGATGGTTCTTACTGGAAGCTTGAGCAGTACCCCAAAACCACATGGGTTGATGCAAAGGAACCTTCAGTGGATCCATCCACCCTATCTGGCTTCACTTGTGCTAACCCTATTATCATTGATGTATCCTTTGATGCAAACTATAAACTGTTTAAGAATCAGAATGGTGAAGTGTTTGCCAGGTATATTGGTACCAACTGCAGGAATGGGCCACCTATGAAGAAAACTTGGGTGCCCAAAAGGTGTCTAGAGAATCTTCCTGTGAATGTCGTCATGACACCACAAGGGAACAAGACAAACCCCAGACCAAAGGCTTCATATGGTCCAAAGGCTTCATACAGACACATGACTCACCTGAGTCACCCTAACACCAATGTTTTGCAGGAAAATCATGCTCAAACTTATGAATATGAGCGCGGATCATCAAACCGCTATGTTCATAAGACTAAGAACTACTCTGCTTATTCATATGAGTACTATTCGCCTCCTGAAAGGCTATTTGCTAGGGCTCCAAAGCCGAAGTTCTCAGATGCTGCACTTAGACTCATTGCTTCTAAGCCACCCGTGAAGATGTGGGTGGCTAAGAAAAATTGACTCTCTTTTGCATGGAAAGGTCTCCAGCCGGAAATCAAAGGCGTCAGATGCTATTGCTGGGGACCTAAAACATCTTGTTGGGCGCAAGATATAATGCCCAAATGGTCTCACTATGTATTTTGTTCCTGAATCACTTGCCATTCATCCTATCAGTCCTAATATTGATCTAAGCTTTGATAATCTTGTGCATCAAATGTTTATGCTTCACAATACTCTTGGTGAAGCCTATCCCCCTAAATGTACTGTAGGGTATGACACCTCATGCTTCAGAATGGATTATGGACTGCGGATGCACTAATCATATGACTGGTGATCGAAGTCTTCTCATGGACTCAACCTTACGTCCATCTGACAAGAGTCACATCACATTTGCTGACACTGGTAAAAGCAAGGTATTGGGTCTAGGTAGAGTTGCAATCTCAAAGGATCAACACATGGATAAAGTGATGCTTGTTGAATCCCTTGGCTTAAACTTAATGTCTGTCTCAATGCTTTGCGATTTGAACATGATTGTGATATTTGGAAAATATCATTGTCTTGTTCTAGTGGAATCTGACAAGTCTCTAGTCTTTGAAGGGTATCGGAAAGATGATTTGTACATGGTAGATTTCTCAGCAGGACCACAGCTTGCCGTATGTCTTCTTGCAAAAGCTTCAGAGTGCTGGCTCTGGCATCGGAGGCTAGCGCATGCTGGCATGAGGAACTTGCATACTCTCGCAAAGAAGAAGCACGTCGTAGGCATCGAGGGCGTCAAGTTCAAGAAGGATCATCTGTGTGTGGTGCCTGCGAAGCTAGAAAGATGATGAGGGCCAAGCATCCCTCGAAGACAATCATGATGACATCTCAACCCTTCGAGCTGCTACATATGGACTTATTTGGCCCTACTCACTACTCTACTCTCACTACCACTGCTTGTCTCTATGGCTTCGTCATTGTTGATGATTATTCAAGATATACTTGGGTGCATATAATCCTCTACAAGAATGAAGTGCAGGATGTCTTCAGACGCTTTGCCAATCGTGCCATGACGAACTATGGCGTCAAAGTCAAGCATATCAGAAGTGACAATGGCACAGAATTCAAGAACATCGGCCTCGACACTTATCTTGATACATTGGGCATCACTCATGATTTCTTAGCTCCGTACACACCGCAATAGAATGGCATCGTGGAGCGCAAGAACAGAACACTCATTGAGATGGCTCGGACGATGCTTGATGAATACAAGACTCCAAGAAAGTTCGGGTCTGAAGCTACTGATACTGCATGCCATATCATCAACCGTGTTTATCTTCACAAGCTTCTGAAGAAGACATCCTATGAACTCCTTACTAGTAAGAAGCCAAATGTCAGTTACTTCAGAGTATTTGGTGCTAGGTGCTGGATCAAGGATCCACATCACACTTCAAAATTTGCACCGAAAGCACATGAAGGTTTTATGCTTGGTTACATAAAGGACTCACACTCCTACAGAGTCTTCAACCTCTTTCACTATGAAGTGGTTGAAATTGTGGATGTGCGGTTCGATGAGACTAACGGCTCGCAAACAGAGCACCTGCCAAATGTGCTAGATGAAGTTCCACCTAGTGAATCCATCAAGCTTATGGCAACTGGAGAAATCATACCGTCTGAAGCTCAGGCTGAAGAGGAACTTATCATTTCTGCACCTAATCAACCTGAAGACAATGCTCAGTCTAAAGACAATCCTCCTAATGATGACAATGATCAGCAAGAGCAAAATATTCGTCCAGTTCATCCTCGTGTTGCAAATGAAGTATAGATTGAGAAGATAATTGATAGCATCAATGCACCTAGTCCACTCACTCGTTCAAGAGCAACACAGCTAGCAAATTTCTGTGGGCACTTTGCATTTGTCTCAATATCTGAACCCAAGAAAGTTGCTGAAGCCTTCATGGAACCTGAATGGATTCAAGCTATGCAAGAAGAGCTTCAATAGTTCGAGCTGAACAATGTGTGGGAATTGGTCAAGCGTCCTGATCCTCGTAAACACAATATCATAGGCACTAAATGGATATATCGCAACAAGCAAGATGAGCATGGTCAAGTTGTTAGAAACAAGGCTCGTCTCGTTGCTCAAGGATACACTCAAGTTGAAGGGATTGACTTCGATGAAACATTTGCTCCCGTGGCTAGGCTTGAAGCCATTCACATACTGCTAGCCTACGCAAATCATCATAACATCCTTCTGTATCAAATGGATGTGAAGAGTGCCTTTCTCAATGGCAAGATTGAAGAAGAAGTGTATGTTGCACAACCACCTCGCTTTGAAGATCCAAAACATCCTGATATGGTATACAAGCTCAATAAGGCACTGTATGGCCTCAAACAAGCCCCTCACACTTGGTATGACACACTCAGAGATTTTCTGAAGAGCAAAGGCTTCAAACCTGGTTCCCTGGATCCCACACTCTTCACGGAGACATATGATGGTGAACTATTTGTGTGCCAAATATATGTGGATGACATTATCTTCGGATGCACTAATCAAAAATACAGTGATGAGTTTGGACACATGATGCAAGAGCAATATCATATGTCCATGATGGGTGAGTTGAAGTTCTTCCTTGGTCTTCAAATACGTCAGCAAAGCAACGACATCTTCATATCTCAAGAAAAATATCTAAAAGACTGCCTAAGGAAGTTTGGAATGCAAGATTGCAAAGGATACACGACGCCCATGCCAACCCAAAGTCATCTGGGTCCTGACACCAATGGTAAAGAGTTTGATCAAAAGGTATACCGCTCCATGATTGGTTCTTTACTTTATTTATGCGCATCTAGGCCAGATATAATGCTTAGTGTTTGCATGTGTGCCCGATTCCAAGCGGCGCCAAAGGAATCGCATCACTTAGCTGTGAAGAGAATTCTTTGATATTTGACCTACACACCAACATTAGGATTATGGTATCCAAAGGGCTCAGAGTTTGATCTAGTTGGATTCTCGGATGCTGATTATGCTGGTGACAAGGTGGATCGGACGTCTACATCAGGCACATGTCACTTTCTGGGACGATCACTTGTTTGTTGGTCTTCAAAGAAGCAGAACTGTGTATCTCTCTCCACTGCTGAATCTGAATACATTGCTGCTGGATCTTGCTGCGCTCAACTTCTATGGATGAAGCAAACACTCAAAGACTATGGCATCCATCTGAAGCAAGTACCACTCTACTACGACAATGAAAGCGCCATCAAGATTGCCAGCAACCCAGTTCAGCACTCGAAGACAAAGCACATTGAAATTCATCATCACTTTCTCAGAGATCATGTCATGAAGGAAGATATTGATATCATTCACGTCAACACTAAAGAGAAACTGGCAGATATCTTCACAAAGCCCTTGGATGAGAAAAGGTTTTGCAAGTTGCGGTGTGAGCTAAATATCTTGGAATCCTCAAATGTCCTGTGATTAGGCACACATCCTAACACTTATGCATGTTGATGACTTAGCTGTGCAACACACGAAGTAACGTATATCTTCAATAAATGAAGACTTACACTCTAAGTGTGAATACATCAACACGGAATTTGACTTTGGAGCGCCACGATAATTGTGCACCGTGTCTGGGTCTAATACTTCCTATACGATGGGTAACGCCACCACCAAACTTTTGTTTGGAGTGTTTTCTGTTGGCGTTACATTTGCAAAGTCTTCGCATTTGGTTTGTCTTGAATATTGATATGACTTCATGTTTATCTTCACAATGTTGATTTGGTCTTATTCTAATACATACATATATTAGTGTTTTGTCCTCTACAGCATTCACTTATAGCTAAGTCTTCTCGTTTGAATCTTTTGAACTAAGTGAATGTGATCGGACACTAACCTCTCTATGCTTCCTTCTCAAATCTATCTATCCAAATCATATGCATTCTATTGAAACCATCGAATGTCTTCTCTGCGTCCTTTTCAGCAGAAGATACAGAGACAAACATTAAATCTGTTTTAAATGTTCAATCCTTATTGCCTAAAACCTGGAGAAGCCGGAACGACCACCTGACAGTCCAGGTGTGCGTGGGAACATGGAACAACTTCCAATATATTGCATGTTCACCACGTGTCCCTCAGATGTGAATCGCCAGGGGCACTTGCGTAATTGCGTTGTGCTGTCCCTCTCCCTATAAATGCACATCACATCACGGTCAAAATCTTTCTTCCACCTCAGACAAACCCTAGCGCCACCTCTAGCTCTCGACGACGCCGGTGACGAAGTGCTTAGCTGCCGCGACCTCACCGACGTCGTCCTCACATCGGCCGTGGACATCATCTTCTCCGCCGCTGTCGTAGGTGTCCTCCATCGCCAAGTTAGGGCACGGAAGATCGAACTGCTCGGCCTCATCTTCTACTCCGTCTAGCAGTTCATCGTGTGGTAAATTAAAACTCTCTTTTTACTGTCTTTTTGATCCGATGGATTCATCTTTCCTTACCAAAAGTAGTTTCTGCCTCCACAAATTTGGATCTATCCTGTTCTGCATCTCATAATATTCCTAGTATATTCACTTATGCTTCACACATAGTTAGATTCCTCACTTGTAACAATTCTTGGATTCGTACAAATCTGGAACAACTCTCAACATATAAGTAAATGCCTTCACGCTATGAGGTCAATGTCTTCTAAACTGATTTATCTTCAAAATCTTCCGAGAATGCATATGACCTCTTCCCCTTCCCTCGCATCTCTAATGCTGTCACAGGTACATGTTCGTGGGAGAATCCCTTGGTTCTCAGAGTCTGCATTCATTTGCAGAGTTCTTACAGCGTCACATCAATTCTCCCGAAGCCAGTTCCTGTCTGACCAGCAGACGGAAGCCTTTGCAAGTTCTGAAGCCATTCAGTTTGAACTTCATGGCAACACAGAAGTCAGCAAGAAAGGGCGGCAAACAGCACCGTGGGAACACAGCCAAGGACCTGCCACCAAATCTCTATGAACTATACAAGTCAGATCCTGAAGAGACCTATGGGGAACGCAAGAACCGAATCCAATGGATTCGAAGATATTGGGCAGAGGAATGGTTCAAGTACAAATTTGTCACTGACGAATATGCTGAAAAGAATGCCATCAAGGGCCCCTGGGGAGATATTGTATACAAAGGTCTTCAACCCAAGTCCAAGTCCGAAGCCATTGCTCAAGGCTTCTACCCTTGCATGGTCCGTGGACCTCAGCCTGCTAATGCTGACCCATCCAGTCTGCTATGGTGTCGTGAAGACAATATCTTCAAGTGCAACTTCCAGTTTGCCAAAGAGTCTGCAAAGAAGAACAAGAAGGACCTTGGTCTAGACTTCAACCCGGGTCCATCTGCTCCTCGGGCTGATGGCACTCGTGATGCCGAACCCAATATCATCGGGCCTTACTACAACCTCAACGGTCTCCTCACTCACATTGTTGTTTAGGGGGCTGCCGTGGAGCACTCTGCAGATGACACTGATTCTGATGAAGCGCCTGCTCCTCCCAAGCCACAGAAGCAGAAGAAACCAAAGGCTTCAAAGCCCTCCACTGCACCAAAAGCTTTGCGTGCGAAGCCTCTGGCCACTGCACCTCCTGAAGCCAGTGTTCAATCTAATGATCTCTCTCGCATCTCCAAGACTGAGAAGAAGAAGAAGCCCATCCAGATTTCCGGTCAAGTACTGACCCCAACTGCCATTCTGAGGAACAAAAATGAAGCCATTGATCTGTCAAGTGACGACGATCTTGGCTATGACACTCTTGAGCTGCTGATAAGGAGCAATGAAGAGGTGGAGATCTTCAATGATCTACCCCTGTTTGATGTGGATATCTTGAACAACTTCATTGATGAATGGTTTGAAACCCCCAACATCAACCTCGATGACCTTGAACTTCCGATTGGCATCAGTGTCTCTTTCCACAGTGCCATTGCTACTGAGCTAGCTCTAGCTCAGAAGATTGTTGAACTGAAGAACAAGATTGATTATGAGAAAGCTCAGTTCAAGAGAAACATGGCAAACCTCAACATGGCTGATGTTCAAAGCTTCAAGCAGACGCTGCATGAGCTTAAGGAGCAGTTTCACCGGAACCGCCAGGAAGCAAAAGGTTCAAGAGAGAGAATGACGTATTTTGCAGAGAAAAGTGTTCAAGCTCACAATGAAGCAGAAAAGTGCAAGGCTCTGGGGTGCCCTGACATCGACCCCAGAATGGCTGCCAAGAAGAAGAAGAAGCCTGTTGTGGCCCAAGCTGAAGTATCAAGGCAGGAAGCTCCAAGCATTGTCTTCCCTGCCAGTATGACAGGCATGAAGCCTATGGTCCCCACAGCTACTTCAGAACTCAAGAAAATAAGGGCAGCCGAAGCCGAAGCCCGAAAGCGCAAGAGCAAGAACACCACTGACGATGCTCCACCGACCAAGAAGAGAAAGACAAAGAAGAAAGATCGGGCTGTTCCCACAAAGCCCCTTGTCATCGAGCCAATTTCAGTTGCTCGTCCTGCGTCCGAACACCAAGCGCGTCAGTTAATAGTTCATGAGCCTGCTTCCACAGAGGCTCCTGAAGCTGAAGACATTGGTCATCACGACAATGTAGAAGATGATGAAGTCCTTCCTCAGATTGAGCACCAAATGGTATCATCGCCTATTCTGATGAACAACAAACTCATCAGTATTGGTCGTCCTTTGACGCCAATCGCTTAGGATGATTCTTGGGCTGATCACCCTCAAGTCTCCCCCCGTCAAGAAGAATCACCACGTACTCCCCCAACTCAAGTCACCACTCTGGTGCTTGATGATGAAGACTTTGTGGCCCAGACAACTCCATCTCCACAAGCGTCGCCAGCATTTTACAGGCTTCGCAAAGGACCAAGGCCATAAGTCACTCTTTTGAGTGTTCCAGAAGGAGAAGAGCACCACCACTCAGTCTCATGACAAGTGTTTCCTGAAGCCTCTTCAACTGCGAACATCTCAGAGTTTGAAGCCAATGCTGCTGAAGACATTCCGGCTGCATCAGCCAATGAACAAGAAGAACCAAGAGAAGAAGAAGAATGTGTTGCTACACCCCGTCCAACCCTGAAGTTGTTCTCGAGGAGAACATGTCCGACCCTCCAACTACTCAAGTGGAGGCTGACAATACTAAGGCGGCCACAAACAACTCAACTAAAGCCAATGACATTGTCATGGCCGAAGCTAATGTGGCACCTGAAGCTAATGTGGTGCCAGAAGTGAATGCACCTGAAGCCAATGTTGCACCTGATGCAAATCTGCAGCCTGAAGTTAATGCCACTGCCACTGCTCCTGTACCACCTCCAAGACCACACACCATCGAGAAAGCATTTGATCGTGGTCAGTTGGTTACTGTCAGATGGCCCATTCTGGTTCCTCCACCTGTTGCCGGTCCGCAATTGGACTATCATGTAGAGCATAGGCCTCAGGTCTAGAAACCGAAGTCAAGGCTACCAAGGTTTCCAGGTACTGCAACTTCACCAGGATCTTTCAATGCAAATGGCTTCATTGCACACAACACTTTCTTTGATAGTGCCAAGAACCCCTACTCCAAGCCAAGAATTTCATCTGATCGGTTATGGAGCTATCAGCAGCGCAGTTACTATTCTTGTGTTCTCTATGATCAAGGGCGTATCTTTCCCCATATGCGTCTATATAGTGAAGCTATTGCTGGACTGCCCTGCTTAGAAGAAGCTCTTGACTGTTTCCGTGATGGTGGTCTCCTGAACTTTGTGACTGATAAAGAGCATTGGAATGAAGAGCTTCTGCTACAATTCTATGCTACCCTCCACATTCGCGGCTACGACTGGGATCCGAAGACTTGGATCCTTGAGTGGATGACAGGCAATACACACCATGGAGCCAAAGCTCTAGATATCATTGAGCTCATAGGCCTGCCCACTCCAGGTGAACTCTTCGAACCTGGTTGTCAGCTTCACCGCAATGCCTTGGAGAGCATTTTTCACAAGCCAGAGCCCAACATGAGCCAAATGTTGAACATGATGAAGCATCTGCCATGCGATGCTGAATACCCAAGAGAATTCTTTGTTGAAGACCTAGAGTATCTGCCCCGAACGATCTATCATATCATAAGGCGAACTCTATGGCCTATCAAGGGACATTCTTCTGGAGCGAAGCTTGAAGGAGCGATGAAGACATTGGTCTTTTATATCTTCAATGGCATCAGCTTCAATGCTCAAGACTTCTTTATCAGGCAATTGGTTGCATCTGGCTCTGACCTCTTTGGTCTGAAATTCTACGCTCCATGGGTTATGCGCCTTATCAAGCTTCATTCAGCTGTCTACTATCAGCCTTCTGCACGCAACCATATGATATTTTTGCCAGAGGTTGATATGTCAGTTGAAGCCATATACCCAGAGCCTGCCAAGGAGCCAATTTATCTTCACAATGCTGATCACCAGAGCTTCACCCAACCCATTGAAGGAGTTCAGGCCATCACTCGTGTTTGTCCTTTGGCTGACAACACACGTGCACCACACCATGCCCATACTGAAGCCACTGAAAGCACTATTGCTCAAAGGCCTTGGAAGCGATCTCGTGTTCTCAATGACCGAGAGCTTCTCGTCGCCTTGCATCAAAAACATGATAAGCATCGCGACTGGCCCAAGCGTCAAATGCAAAGCCTCTTGGTGGATGTCAATCGCATTCGCAACCTTGCCATCAAGAATGCCTTTGTCACTCATGAAACCTGTCGGAGGTCGTGGAAGAGTTTGACATTGCTCAGTGCTGAAGCTGATCTTCAAGATGATGACTTCATCGAAAGATTCAAGTTTGACTCAACTCCTCCAAGGAATGATGTCTTGCGTCGGACTCCCTCACTTGAAGGCACTGACTATTCCTCCTTAGCTGCAACTGTTAATGCCAGAGTCATTGATGACCAAGATGACGCTACTTCACCACCTCCAACTTCGACGCGTATCGATGCTGCACCAAGTTCTTCTACACCACCAAACCTCAACGACGACCCTACTACTTCACCACCTACTCCTCATGGGAACGACTAGAAGCTCTATGTCTTCAAATCTTTTTGGTCCTTACTGACAAAAGGGGAGAAGCATATGAGTTGATAGTCTTCAAGTGGGTCCCTATGGGTGGTTGCTATACTTTTTGCCAAGTGTTTACAACTCTCGCTTTTGATACATTTGGGTTCTTTGAGTTATAACACTTAAACTTGATGGTCGTCTGCTACTTTTTCTGTCATTTATGTGATGCGACGATAAATTCCGCATGTGCGACGATAAATCCCGCACGAAATCATATTGCAGACGTCCATTTTTCATTATGCATGTCATTATCTTCGTTATATCTTATCATGCATGATGAATTGCCTTCATAAGTTGAAGAGGATCTCCACAAGTACAACCCGCCATGTGCATTTGCATTCCAAAAGCAAAATACATATATGCACATCTTCAGGGGGAGCCTTTTGCTACTTATGAAGACAATATCTTAATCCTTTACAATCTCACACACTTTTATCCCCGTTGAAAACTTCAACCAATTTGCCATCAATCACCAAAAAGGGGGAGATTGTAAGTGCATCTAGTGCCACCCCTAGTTGGTTTTGGAGTATTGACGACAAACCTGGTTGAGGGACTAATGTGTTTGTGAGAATTGCAGGATAACACAGGTAGTAGTCCCTCATTGATTCGGTTTACCTACCGGAGATGACCCCTAAAATGTGTGAAGAAATTGAAGATAATGGTGGTATGTGAAGATATTCACATTGAAGACTATAACATGAGAAGACATCGCATGAAGTCTTTGGAGCGCGAAGACATAGTTGTTTTGTAGTTTCATTTTCTTCCTTGTTGAGTCACAGGAACCACCGTACTGTTAAGTGGTGTGCAAGTGAACAAAGTTAGAGTGACTAAAGTGATGCTCAACCAAATCCTATGTCTTCAAGCGAAGACAATGAGAGAAAATCTTATCCAGAGCTAGATGAGTCAGCTTTACTTGTAGCCCAAGTCAAGTTGTCGCGTGTGTTTGAAATCTGACCGTTGGAACACGTGACAGTTCCTTTGTGACCGAGGGTCATTTCGGACAAATCAGGTCGGGTTGCCTAGTGGCTATAAAAAGCCCACCCCTACACCATAAATTGGTGGCTACTTAGAGTTAGTGCACGGCTTTTGTCGTTTGAGAAACCCACCTCCGAAGCATTTGAGAGAGAGAGAGAGAGAGAGATCCTTGCGAGGACAAAGCCCAAAACACCCAGAGCCCAAAGAGTGTTTGGCATCACTGTAGTCTTTCTGTCCCCGTGATCTGAAGACTTGTTACACTTGAGGACTGTGAATCCTCCAGCCGGTTAGGCGTCGTGTTTTGAGCATCCAAGAGTCATTGTGGATCGCCGGTGAACAAAGTCTGTGAAGGTTTGGAAGTCTACCTTGAAGACTTACCTGAGTGATTGGGCGAGGACTAAGTGTCCTTAGCTCAAGGGGAATAAGGTGAAGACACGGTCTTCTGAGTTAAATCTCAGCCTCCCTAACCAGACATACAATTGTCACAGCAACTGGAACTGGTCCAACAAATCCTTTGTCTTCACCAAGCAACTGGGTCTATCTCTTCCTTCTCTTTACTTACAATTTATCTTCGTGAAGTCATTGCCTGCTTGCATTATCTGTTTGACTTCACTGTGTGACTACTTGTTCTCATTGGCTTCATACTATCTTCCATCCTGATCCATACTGCCTAGCTGCTAATAGTCTTCGTGCTTTCACTTCATTGAATATTTGACTATGGCTTGCCTAGTGTAGTCTACCTTCCGCTGCATGTTAATAGGTTCATTTCTATCGTTTGTCTTCGAAACTTCCATATTTTGAAGACTTTCATAAAAATCGTCTATTCACCCCCCTCTAGTCGATAACTAGCACTTTCAAATAGATCTAGAGAGAATTGGTCAAAGAAACTAGATGATGCATTATGGGCCTATAGAACTGCATATAAAAATCCTATGGGTATGTCTCCATATAAAATGGTTTATCGAGAAGCTTGTCACTTACCTCTCGAACTAGAACACAAGGCATATTGGGCCATTAAAGAGCTCAACTATGACTTCAAACTTGCCGGTGAGAAGAGGCTTTTTTACATTAGCTAACTTGATGAATGGAGAACCCAGGCCTATGAGAATGCCAAACTGTTTAAAGAAAAAGTTAAAAGATGGCATGACAAAAGGATACAAAAGCATGAGTTTAATGTAGATAATTATGTATTATTAGACAACTCTTGTTTAAGAATTTTTTGCAGGAAAACTCCTCTCTAAATGGGAAGGTCCTTATGTCATCGAGGAGGTCTATCGTTCCGATGCCACAAAAATCAACAACTTCAAAGGCACAAATCCGAGGGTGGTGAACGGTCAAAGAATAAATATTATATCTCAGGTAATCCCATAAATGTTGAAACTAATGTTATTGAAACCGTAACCCCGGAGGAATACATAAGGGACACTTTCCAGAACGTTTCAGACTCCGAAAAGAAAGAGGTATGTGGTATGGTAAGTAAACCGACTCCAAAACAGTTCTAATAGAAATTTTTCTCCGTTTTGGAATATTCAAGAAAATAGGAAATTAAGAAGCAGTATGGGAAGGACACGAGGCTTCCACGAGGGTGGAAGGCGCGCCCTACCCCCCTGTGCGCGCCCCCTGCCTCGTGGGCACCTTGTGTGCTCTCCGGACTCCGTTTTCTTGCATGATACTTCTTTTGGTCGGTAAAAATTCATTATATAATCCCCCGAAGGTTTTGATCACCGTACCATGCAAATATCTCTTGTTTTTGTTTCGAGATGTTTTCTGCCAGGGTTGTCAAGGCCAGGCATCATGTCGTCTCCCTCCTCCAACAATGAGGGCAATGATGCTTGGCTAATGAAGATAGAGCTGAAGAGAGAAGAACCCGGGGAGATCAACAAGGACGATGGGATCAAGAAGGCCATGGGAGATCAAGTTCCGACAGTAGAAGACGAAGACATCCTTAAACCTCATCACAATCTCCTTACCCCAACGGAGATTGAAGTTGTCGGCGTTCTAGGAATGGTGTCCCCAGACTTGCCTGCCTGCGGCCCGTGGCGTGGCTCCATCAGCGGTCCTGTACGGCCCACCTTCACCAACAAACACTCAAGACCCTCGCGAGGGGCCAAGCCTCGTGGGGCGGACGATGCAAGACCTCCTCAGGAGCGGCCTCACCAGGCTGGCTCGCGAGGGGCGGAGAGATCAAGGCAAGGGACACCTCATGAGGTTTGTGTGATGCAAGCCATGACGACTGGAGCCAGGCGGGCGCCAGCGTGCAGTGTCCTCGTTTCCTCTTTGGTGCTAAAGAGGCAAGTGCAGGCGAGGAGTCCCAAGGCATCAGGCAAAGGTTTCCATATCAGTGCAATGAGACCAAGACCAGCAGGACGGAGATCACCATGAAGCCCAAGACAATGTCATCACCAAAGCCTTTGGTAGGCGAAGACTACTTTTGTCAGGATAGTTTGTACTAGTTGCCCCCCTTGAAACTGGCCGTTGTGGGATCCCTTCCCACCTAATATTTGGGAAGAGGACCCAGGCCTCTATATATAGGACTAGACACCACCATAGAGGTGGATGAGATGGGAACACATCACTGGAGAGGCTCATCTAGAGAGAGAGACCATCGACAACCACACAAGTTCCCAAGCACAAGAACACCTCTCCTCAGGAGGCTGTTCTTCCCTTGTAACTGTTCATCCTCAGCCCAAGAGGAAATCCACCACACCACACTGGAGTAGGGTATTACACCACATCGGTGGCCTGAACCAGTATAAACTCTTGTGTCTCTTGTTCTTTGGGTTCGTCGAGCTAGGCCGTGAGATCATAGTGTGCACGAGCTAGAGAGAGGGATAGATCTTCGTGCGCACCCTAGTGTTTGAACCTTAAGGGTTTTACCGGAACCTGAAATCCGACATTTGGCGCGCCAGGTAGGGGTGAGCTTGAGCTTTCTCCTTCATTGCTCCGCACTTCGCCACTCCACCAAGTTCATGGCTGATGCTCGCCGGGCCCGCGCTGAGCGCCGGGCCGCCCTTGCCACCCGTGTCTCCCAGACAGCCACCGTCGGCGGGCCTCCCCATCGTTCTCCGTCACCTGCCGCCAACGCCACCACCGACCTGACGGAAAACGAGCAGCAAGCTTCCTCACTGCACCCCTCTGTGTGGCGAGACGGTCGCACCGCCACCCCGTCGCTGACTCCGGCCGGCTCATCGTCTCACGCTTGCCGCACACCCACGGACGCGCAGGCCGCGCTGCTCATGGCACACAAGCTCTTGCGCTACCGCCCGATCGATGACCTCTACGAGGACTGGTTGGACCACATTGCCGAGCTCGTCAGCGCCGCGGGGGGCTCCCCTGCACCATCCCTCTCGCTGCCTCGCCCGCACCCAGCTGCGGGCGTTGTGGCTCACGGAGCGCCTCCGGCCCCTTCGCACCAAGATGGCGCCCTCACGCTGAGACATGCGGCTCATGGAGCGCCTCCGCCTCCTCCACGTCAAGACGGCGTCCTCGCTCCAAGATGTGTGGTCCCGCAGCGTGACCCCCGCGCCATGTGCCCGCACACGAAGAAAGAAGTGCCAAGAGATCCCCCGTTCGCAAGAAAATGCTCCACCGCTCCCAGCACCGCCACGTCAGGATTGCTTGCTGCGGTAGGGCCATGCACCACTTGCCGTGGTAGCAGGGACACCAAGATCAAGCTTCGCCTCCATGACGGGCCCCGATGGCCACGGCGGGCTGCCGCACCTTCACTCCTGAGCTGCGTAGCGTCATCTGGCCGGGCAAGTTCAAGCCGGATCTGCCTCCTCGCTACGATGGCACCCCTGACCCTGCGGAGTTCTTGCAGCTCTACGAGCTGAGCATCGAGGCGGCCAACGGCGATGAAAAGGTCAAGGCGAACTAGTTTCCCATGGCTCTCAAGGACGGTGCCCGCTCCTGGCTCCTGAACCTGCCCCGGGCTCGATTTCCTCCTGGAATGAGATGCGTGACCACTTCGTTGCCAACTTCCAGGGCACTCGCGACCGCCCCCCAGCCGAGGGTGACCTGCGCCGCATCAAGCAACAGCCGGGAGAGATCCTGCAGAAGTACATCTAGCGCTTCAACAACGTGCGCCTCAAGATCCCCAAGGCGACGGACGAGGCCATCATCTCAGCGTTTTCCGACGGCGTTTGCCACATCAAGATGAAGGAGGAGCTCGCCATCCATGCAGAGCTGTGCACGACTTTGGAGCTGTTCAACATAGCAACCAAGTGCGCGAGAGCTGAGGAGGGGCGCCTCTCCCTCCTTGAGCTCCCTGCTGCGGATCCAGAGGAGAAGAAGGCCAAGGTCAAGGACGTGAAGCGCAAAGGGGTGGTCGTACTCACGACAGAACCAGATACCAAGCGCGGCCGAGACCTTCCCGAGTTGTCCAAGGGCAGCCGTATGTTCTGCGCCTTCCACAACGTGCGTAGCCACAACACCAACGATTGTCAAGAGCTCAGGGCCATTCGAGATGGACGCTTCGGTCGACACCCCGAGCGCAATGACCGGGGCTATAGCCGAGGAGGTGGACGAGGTGGAGGACGTTGGGACGACCGCGGCCCACACCAGGAGTGGTGCGACCACCCTCGTGAGGACCGCTGGCAGGACCAGCCTCGCGAGGACCGCTGGAGGGACCAGCCTCGCGAGGATCGTCCTCAGGGCAACCCTGGTCTCCCTCCACTGCTGCCGCTGCCAAGAAGGAACGACGACCACCAACAGGACGAAGGAGCTGGGGGCTTCCAGGAGTCGCGCGCCATCGCCTGCATCTTGGGTGGCGCTTAGGCCCCAGCCTCCCAGCATATCTTCAAGCAGTTTTCTCGCGAGGTGAATGCAGCCCTCCCCAAGCTCGAGGCTACGCGCCCGCTCAGATGGTCCAAGTACGCCATCACCTTTAGCTCGACGGACCAGCTCAAATGCGCGGCAACCACTAGCGTCCTCCCGATGCTCTGTTCACCTGTCATCAGCAATGTCCAAGTCACCAAGACCCTCATCGATGGCGGCACAGGGCTCAGTGTCCTGTCCGTCGAGACATTCGACAACCTTCAAGTGCCATACGATCAGCTCCAGCCCACCAAGCCTTTCTCAGGACACTACAAGAAATATGAAAACTTGTGACCCTCACTATTGGTCGCTGAAAGGTCATAGTTTTCCTTTTGTGACCTTTTTGTGACCAAAAATAGATGGTCAAAAGATGGCGGTCGTAAACTGAAATTAACGACCTTCTCTGTGAGAAGGTCGTGGAAGGCCATGACCAAAACAAAAGGTCATGAATTCTATGACCTTCTATTTTGGTCGTTGGCTATCTGCCCAGGCCACGTCAGATCCGACGTGGCAATCTGACATGGCAAAATTGTGACCAATTGAAAAGGTCACTGATAAGACTCAACCCGGTCCGATTAGGTGTTTTACATGGGCCGAGCCCATGAATTCAGCCTATTTGTGTTTTTTTCTGTCAATTTTTGCTTGGGTTCATGGGCCAAGCCCAATATTGCATCCTTTTTTATTGTTGGGGCGTGGCCTTTTTAACCCATCGATTTTCTAGTTTCAGCCATATATATTGGAGTTGGGCCCACTAGTCAGACAAGCCCCACATATCATAATCTCATACATTGGTCCCACACGTCAGATATTTCAACATTGCTCAGATTACTTTGGTAAGTGGATCCCACTAATCAGGTTTCCATTTCACACATTTTTAAATCACTATTTCAAACAAAACAGAAGAAACGTAATTTATCAAATAACCCTAAATTTGTTACAATGTCACAATCTCTATAGCCTATTACAGTCAAACAGAACAAACAAATCTCTAGCATCACGGCTTTGCACTTGGCTTCATGGCTTTGTACTTCAAATTTGTCTTGGCGCTCCTGTAAAAGAGTGAACACAAAGACTAACAGTATTAGTGTACTGCTACTGAGGTCAGAACCAAACAAATGCAATGGCAACAATAATGTAAGCAGGAAAGTAGATCTACCCACTAGTATGTTCCAACTTCACCTTTCCCGTCCTGAATTTCAATACTAGAAAGGGCAAATAAAAAAACAGACTTGCATAGTGAAATGTTTGCTTTTACAAATCTTATAGAATAATTTGTATAAATTATGCATTTAATATAGGCTTCATGAAGATGGGTAGAAAAAGAAGGTACTTCAACCACTTTGCACAACAAGATCACAAGCAAGTTTAAGTAAACACAAGCTTAATTTGCTGCATAATCATTGACAAGTCACACAAAATTTCAGTAAATTGTAGATGCTCAAACCAACATTTGCAGACGAATATTTTTGTTTAACTCATTTACTGTTGCTCCCTTTAATTTTTAGGACTGCATATTCTGAATCTACTAGTACTAGATACCTATTGATTAGTAAATAAAGCTGAGTTATACTAGTAGTGGTGTTGCTCAATTGCCACTGTTCTTATCATATTTACTCCATAACAACTAACATGAACATGTCAATTGATTAAAACCTAAGCCATGTAAATTTTAGAACAACAACCAAACTTAAGCCATGATGATAGATAGTGAGAAAATCAACTAAACTTCAAAGGAGTGCTAACCAAGAACCCTTTAATTAACCCTAGCATTTCATCAACACCCCCAACCAAACAGGAGCATGAGCAGGACAATAGCCACTACCCAGTATAACAGCAAAATGGCGTAATCATACAACTTGTAAGAGATGGACTCAGGGATGGTAAGGTAACATCAGATGAGGGGAGGGGAGGGTGCAGACGCTTCTACTCATTGCCAAGCTGAACGATCAGCTTCGCTATGACAGGTTTTAGGACCCTCGTCGCCACGCTGACGAGAGCCGCCTCCATGGTCATGCTAGCTCAGAGCTCAACCAGTCAACCGTGCATGGAGCCATGGAGGTCAGGTTGTTGAATGCACTGATAGTAAATAGCTAGCTCCAAATTGACAACCTGAAAAGAGGATTGGTTAGTACACTGAAAATAGTAAATAGCCAGCTCCAAAGTTAAGGTACTGGCAGAAAACATTATTAGAAGCACAGCTAATGATTCATCAAGCAAAAGGAAACATTTCAAAGATACCAGCTGGGCGTCAAATCTAGCAGAAGGAAACATTTCAAAAATACAAGCTGGGTGTCAAATTTTAATGAAGCGATGTAAGTATACCAATTGAAAAGAACATATACATTGATTTTCCTCAAATTGAAAACTATGCCTTCTAAGCTTGGTAGCTCTTCCTAATCAAAATTCTTGATGACATCTCAATGCACAACAAGGTTGCAGTTAATAACTTCTTATTTATCATGTATTGTCCAAAGTTACATGATGAAAGACATAAATGAGCAGGACTGTAATTTGTAATCCTCGGTTCATTTAGCCAAACTTCAATCCAGTATACTTTGTGCCATTGATAGCTAAGGTGGAGGGCCCTACCCCCCTGGGCGCGCCCCCTGCCTCGTGGGCCCACGGTGGCTCCCCTCCACTTATTCTAGCTACCACACACTCCTTCTTCCTCCCACAAACATCACTAACCAGCTCAAACCCGAGTCCAAGCTCATTTTGCTACCATTTTCGATCTCCTTGCTCAAAGCTCCGTTTACAAAACTGCTTTGGGGGATTGTTCTTTGGTATGTGACTCCTCCAATGGTCCAATTAGTTTTTGTTCTAGTGCTTTATTCATTGCATATTTTTGGTGCTTAGGTGACCCTGTTCTTGAGCTTGCATGTCAAATTTATATGGTCAAAAGTAGTTTTAATGCATGATATATCCTCTAGGCACTTGTAGGAGTAGTTGCTATCAATATTGTTGAGTTTGGTTCACTTTTATTTTGAAGTTACTAAAAAATTTCATAAATTTTCAGAAAAAGATGAAGAGATTTTTGAGGGGCTCTTTGAGCCGAAGCTCGAAGGATAAGCAAAGTGAACAAGAAGAGAGGCCCAAATATAATCTACCTCGCACCATGGAGGTTCGGCCGTGTGAATGGCCTTGTGATGATTTCTTAAGAGCAGCTGGGATTTATGATGATTTCTATGAGTTGGCTGAGAATACAGGCCTCACCGCCTTCCTCCACGACCAACGCGAACAATATCTCTTACTCACCAATACCTTTGTGCAAAACTTTCGTTTCCATGCTAGGAGCTCACCACCTACGATGGAATTTTATTTATATGATGAGCATAAGGAGATGTCACTTCATGATTTTTGTCGGGTTTGTTTGATCCCTTTTTAGGGCAGCGTAGAGGAACCACATCGTGACGATGTGGATGGGTTTATTGATACCATTGCTGTAGGGGAAACGAGGAAGGTTTCCGACGCACGAATTACTAGCATACACTTTCCTGTTCTAAGTTACTTTGCTATATTTGCTAGTAGATGCTTAAGTGGGCGCGGAAACTGTGGAAACATGAGTGCCCCTGATATTGTTATTTTGTGCCATGCCTTATTTCGTGATGACAGATTTAGTATGGGCGCTATTGTTGCAAAGCGGTTAAACCTTAACTGTACTAAGGGCCCCATCTTGGGAGGCATCTTCGCCTCGCACCTCGCTGCATACTATAACATATCTATTAGGCATTATGAGAAAGAAGAAAATTTGTTGCCTCCTGTTTATCTAGATTATAAGAGTATGGTAGCACATGATTTTATTGTTAAGAATAGGGAAAAGGCGCTTAAGTACAAATTAATATTTGGTAAAAATCATCCTGAGACTATTACATTGCCTGCTCCTTCCTTGTTTGATTTATCTGCAGGCAAGTACCTTGTTTCGTTGGAGGCCATTCACGCCTACCGGAACCCTACATCAGCTATAGAGCCAGAGCCGGAACCACAATTTGATCCTCCACGACAGTCTGATTACCAGTGGGATCCGGAGGTGATTGCCAACCAGTGGCAATCCGAGTCTTCTTCACAGTACAACCCCAACTATTACTTTGGATATCCGCCAGGCCAGTCGTGGCCATAGACCAACTTAGGCCAAAAGCCTAAGCTTGGGGGAGTACGTATTTCTCACCGACATTACATTCATGTTCACACACTCATGCTAGTTGTCGGTGCTCATACTTTTTCACTGTATCATCCATGCTAGTTTATTTTCCTTTTTTATGCTTTCTTCTTGTGTGTTTAATAAACCTTAATAAAAACAAAAAAATTAGTTGTAGCTTTCATTTAGTTTTACTTTTCATGTTGTAGTAGTAATACTAAAAAGAAAACCCAAAAATATTTCTTGTTCTTCTTTTGTTTGTTGGGAGCTTTCCCGTGTAAATAGTTTTATTTCTTTTCTTGTTCTCTGGGGGTCGAGAGGAGAAGACCATAATGAAAATGTTAAAGTGGCTCTTATATGCATTATTGTTGATCTGACAAAAGAGCCCATATTACCTTGTCTTCTCTCTTGAATTGAATGCCTGCAGATTCCAGCTTAGTCCAATGCACGTGCACCATTATTATTATCCACACTATTCGGTCGTGCAAGTGAAATGCAATAATGATGATTATATGATGAACTTATTGAGATGAGAAAAGCTGGTATGAACTTGACCTCTCTTGTTTTTGTAAATATGACTAGTTCATCGTTCCTGATTCAGCCTATTATGAATAAACATATTTGCAATGACAATTAGAGATTATAGTTGCTTATGCCATGCTTAATTAGCTAGGAGCTTATAATGGTTTACCTTGCGTGCCAACATGCTATTAAAATGGTTGTGATGTGGTATGATAGGGTGGTATCCTCTTTTGAACGATTCGAGTGGCTTGACTTGGCACATGTTCACGCATGTAGTTGAAACAAAATCAACATAGCCTCTACGATATTTATGTTCATGGTGCATTATATCCTACTCATGCTTGCATTCGATGTTGATTAATTTTAATGCATGTTCATGACTGTTGTCGCTCTCTAGCTGGTCGCTTCCCAGTCTCTTGCTAGCCTTCACTTGTACTAAGCGGGAATACTGCTTGTGCATCCAATTCCATTAACCCCAAAGTTATTCCATATGAGTCCACCATACCTACCTATATACGGTATCTACCTGTCGTTCCAAGTAAATTTGTATGTGCCAAACTCTAAACCTTCAAATAAACATTTTGTTTTGTATGCTCGAATAGCTCATGTATCAACTAGGACTGTCTGTATCTTCCATGTTAGGCGGGTTATTCTCAAGAGGAGTGGACTCCGCTCCTCACTCATGAGAAAATGGCTGGCCACCAGGATGCCCAATCCCATGATTTATGCAAATCAAATCAAAATAACTGCAAACAAAACTCCCCGGGGACTGTTGTTAGTTGGAGGCACTCGTTGTTTCGAGCAAGCCATGGATTGATGCTTGTTGGTGGAGGGGGAGTATAAACTTTACCATTCTGTTTGGGAACCGCCTATAATGTGTGTAGCATGGAAGATATCGCCATCTCTCGGTTGTTATGTTGACAATGAAAGTATACTGCTCAAAATATCATTCATATCTATTTCAAAACCAAGCTCTGGCACCTCTACAAATCCCTGCTTCCCTCTACAAAGGGCATATCTATTTACTTTTATGCTGAGTCATCATCCTCTTATTAAAAAGCACCAGTTGGAGAGCACCACTGTCATTTGCATTCATTATTGTTAGTTTACATTGAGTATGACTTGACTGGATCTCTTTTACCATGAATTACAATGTCTAGTCAGTCCTTGATCTTTAAAGGTGCTATGCATTTATGTTTTGCGGTCTCAGAAAGGGCTAGCGAGATACCATCTTGTTATATCATATTATGATTGTTTTGAGAAAGTGTTGTCATCCAAGATTTATTATTATTGCTCGCTAGTTGATTATGCCATTGATATGAGTAAACACGAGACCTGAATGTTATTGTGACTATGGTTAGTTCATAATCTTTGCTGAAAACTTGAATGATGGCTTTACATATTTACAACAACAAGAGTAAACAGAGTTTGTAAAAGTTTTTCTTTATCACTTTCAGTTTATCAACTGAATTGTTTGAGGACAAGCAAAGGTTTAAGCTTGGGGGAGTTGATACGCCTCCGTCGTATCTACTTTTCCAAACACTTTTAC
The DNA here is from genome assembly GCF_002162155.2 of Triticum dicoccoides. Classification (NCBI taxonomy): domain Eukaryota; kingdom Viridiplantae; phylum Streptophyta; class Magnoliopsida; order Poales; family Poaceae; genus Triticum; species Triticum dicoccoides. The sequence goes on along the minus strand of NC_041382.1, from coordinate 181,333,727 downwards.
CCTTGTTTTGGACTCTAACTTGCATGGTATGAATGGGACTAACCTGGACTGACGCTATTTTTAGCAAAATTGCCATGGTGTTATTTTTGTGCAGAAATAAAAGTTCTCGGAATGACCTGAAAATCAACGGAGAATTATTTTGGAATATATAATAAATATTGGAAGGAAGATCCACGTCAGGGGGGCCTCCACCTGTCCACGAGGGTGGGGAGCGTGCCCTACCCCCTGGGCGCGCCCCCTTGTCTCATGGGCCCCCTGACGCTCCACCGACCTCAACCTTGACTCCATATATTCACTTTTGGGGAGAAAAAACCAGGGAGAAGGATTCATCGCGTTTTACGATATGGAGCCGCCACCAAGCCATAAACTCTCTCGGGAGGGCTGATTTGGAGTCGTTCAGGGCTCCAGAGAGGGGAATCCATCGCCATCGTCATGATCAACCATCCCCCATCACCAATTTCATGATGCTCACCGCCGTGCGTGAGTAATTCCATCGTAGGCTTGCTAGACGGTGATGGGTTGGATGAGATTTATCATGTAATCGAGTTAGTTTTGTTAGGGTTTGATCCCTAGTATCCACTATATTCCGAGATTGATGTTGCTGTGACTTTGCTATGCTTAATGCTTGTCACTAGGGCCCGAGTGCCATGATTTCAGATCTGAACCTATTATGTTTTCATCAATATATGAGAGTTCTTGATCCTATCTTGCAAGTCTATAGTCACCTACTATGTGTTATGATCCGGCAACCCCGAAGTGACAATAATCGGGATCACTCTCGGTGATGACTGTAGTTTGATGAGTTCATGTATTCAGTATGTGTTAATGCTTTGGTCCGGTACTCTATTAAAAGGAGGCCTTAATATCCCTTAGTTTCCAATAGGATCCCGCTGCCCCGCGAGGGTAGGACAAAAGATGTCATGCAAGTTCTTTTCCATAAGCACGTATGACTATATTCGGAATACATGCCTACATTACATTGATGAATTGGAGCTAGTTCTGTGTCACCCTATGTTATGACTGTTACATGATGAACCGCATCCGGCATAATTCTCCATCATCGATCCATTGCCTATGAGCTTTCCATACATTGTTCTTCGCTTATTTACTTTTCCGTTGCTATTGTTATCATCACTACAAAACACCAAAAATATTACTTTTGCTACCGTTACCTTTTACCACCGTTACCATTACTATCATATTACTTTGCTACTAAACACTTTGCTGCAGATATTCAGTTTCCAGGTGTGGTTGAATTGACAACTTAGCTGCTAATACTTGAGAATATTCTTTGGCTCCCCTTGTGTCAAATCAATAAATTTGGGTTGAATACTCTACCCTCGAAAACTATTGCGAACCCCCATACTTGTGGGTTATCATAGTACTTTGTTTCGATAACTAATAGATTTTTGCAATAAGAATGTGAGTTCTTTATGACTAATGTTGAGTCCATGGATTATACGCACTCTCACCCTTCCACCATTGCTAGCCTCTCTAGTACCGCGCAACTTTCACCGGTACCATACACTCACCTTATACCTTCCTCAAAACAGCCACCATACCTACCTATTATGACATTTCCATAGCCATTCCGAGATATATTGCCATGCAACTTACCACCGTTCCGTTTGTTATGACACGTTGCATCATTGTCATATTGCTTTGCATGATCATGTAGTTGACATCGTATTTGTGGCAAAGCCACCATTCATAATTCTTTCATACATGTCACTCTTGATTCATTGCACATCCCGGTACACTGCCGGAGGCATTCACATAGAGTCATATTTTTTCTAGTCTCGAGTTGTAATTTTTTGAGTTGTAAGTAAATAAGAGTGTGATGATCATCATTATTAGAGCATTGTCCCAAGTGAGGAAAGGAAGATGGAGACTATAATTCCCACACAAGTCAGGATGAGACTCCGGACGAAAAAAAAGTGAGAGAGAAAATGAAAAAAAGAAAAAGAAAAAAATGAGAGAAAAAGAGAGAAGGGACAATGTTACTATCCTTTTAGCACACTTGTGCTTCGAAGTAACACCATGATCTTCATGATAGAGAGTCTCCTATGTTGTCACTTTCATATAATAGTGGGAATTTTATATTATATAACTTGGCTTGTATATTCCAATGACGGGCTTCCTTAAAATGCCCTAGGTCTTCGTGAGCAAGCGAGTTGGATGCACACCCACTTAGTTTTTTTGAGCTTTCATACACTTATAGCTCTAGTGCATCCGTTGCATGGCAATCCCTACTCACTCACATTGATATGTATTGATGGGCATCTTCATAGCCCGTTGATACGCCTAGTTGATGTGAGACTATCTTCTCCTTTTTGTCTTCTCCACAACCACCACTCTATTCCACATATAGTGCTATGTCCATGGCTCACGCTCATATATTGCGTGAAGATTGAAAAAGTTTGAGAACATCAAAAGTATGAAACAATTGCTTGGCTTGTCATCGGGGTTGTGCATGATTTAAATACTTTGTGTGATGAAGACAGAGCATAGCCAGACTATATGATTTTGTAGGGATAACTTTCTTTGGCCATGTTATTTTGAGAAAACATGATTGATTTGTTAGTATTCTTGAAGTATTATTATTTTTATGTCAATATTAAACTTTTGTCTTGAATCTTTCGGATCTGAACATTCATGCCACAATAAATAAAATTACATTGAAAATTATGCTAGGTAGCATTCCACATCAAAAATTCTATTTTTATCATTTACCTACTCGAGGACGAGCAGGAACTAAGCTTGGGGATGCTTGATACGTCTCCAACATATCTATAATTTTTGATTGTTCCATGCTATTATATTATCTGTTTTGGATGTTTAATGGGATTTAATATACCTTTTTATATTATTTTTGGGACTAACCTATTAACTAAAGGCCCTATGCAAATTGTTGTTTTTTTTGCCTATTTCAGTGTTTTGCAGAAAAGGAATATTAAACGGAATCCAAACGAAAGGAAACCTTCGGGAGAGTTATTTTTTAGAACAAACGTGATCCAGGAGACTTGGAGTGGACATCAAGAAAGAAGCGAGGAGTCCACGAGGTAGGACGGCGCACCCCCCAACCTCATGGGCCCCTCGCAGCTCCACCGACGTACTTCTTCCTCCTATATATACCCATATACCCCGAAAACATCCACGGGCACCACGAAACCCTATTTCCACCGCCGAAACCTTCTGTACCTGTGAGATCCCATCTTGGGGCCTTTTCCGGCGCTCCGCCGGAGGGGGAATCGATCACGGAGGGCTTCTACATCAACACCATAGCCTCTCCGATGACGTGTGAGTAGTTTACCACAGACCTTCGGGTCCATAGTTATTAGCTAGATGGCTTCTTCTCTCTCTTTGGATCTCAATACAAAGTTCTCCTTGATTCTCTTGGAGATCTATTCGATGTAATTCTTTTTGCGGTGTGTTTGTCGAGATCCGATGAATTGTGGGTTTATGATCAAGATTATCTATGAACAATATTTGATTCTTTTTTGAAATCTTTTATGCATGATTTAATATCTTTGCAAGTCTCTTCAAATTATCAGTTTGGTTTGGCCTACTAGATTGATCTTTCTTGCAATGGGAGACGTGCTTAGCTTTGGGTTCAATCTTGCGGTGTCCTTTCCCAATGACAGCAGTGGCAGCAAGGCACGTATTGTATTGTTGCCATCGAGGATAAAAATATAGGGTTAATATCATATTGCTTGAGTTTATCCCTCTACATCATGTCATCTTGCCTAATGCGTTACTCTATTCTTATGAATTTAATACTCGAGATGCATGTTGCATAGCGGTCGATGTGTGAAGTAATAGTAGTAGATGCAGAATCATTTCGGTCTACTTGTCGCGGACGTGATCCTATATACATGATCATGCCTAGATATTCTCATAATTATTCGCTTTTCTATCAATTGCTCGACAGTAATTTGTTCACCCACCATAGAATTTGCTATCTTGAGAGAAGCCACTAGTGAAACCTATGGCCCCCGGGTCTATTCTCCATTATATTAATCTCCCATCAACTAGCTATTTCTTGCGCCGTTTATTTTGCAATCTTTATTTTCCAATCTATATCATAAAAATACCAAAAATATTTATCTTATTATCTCTATCAGATCTCACTTTTGTAAGTGACCGTGAAGGGACTGACAACCCCTTTATCACGTTGGTTGCATGGTTCCTATTTGTTTGTGCAGGTACTAGGCGACTTGCGTGTAATCTCCTACTGGATTGATACCTTGGTTCTCAAAAACTAAGGGAAATACTTATGCTACTTTGCTGCATCACCCTTTCCCTTTCAAGGGAAAACCAACGCATGCTCAAGAGGTAGCATGTATCCACACATGTGTCAAGTTTCCGGTTAATACAATTCTAGCATGAATAATAAACATTTATCCTGATATAAGGAAATATAAAATAACAAGTTTATTATTGCCTCTAGGGCATATTTCCTTCAGTGAGGGGGCGCACAACCCCTTAGTGGGCTGGTTTGCCCCTCCCCTTGGCCCATGAGGCCCCCAAACACTTGTCGGGGCCCCCCGAAACCCCTTTCGGTCATGCTGGTCATCACCCGGTACCCCCGAAACAATTTTGGACTTCAATACCCTTCGTCCAATATATCCATCTTCACCTCCGGATCATCCCGAAGTTCCTCGTCACGTCCGGGATCTCATCCGGGACTCCCAACAACCTTCGGTAACCACCATAATGACTCTACTATACTTATATCGTCACCAAATGTTAAGTCTGTAGACCCTACGGGTTCGAGAACTATGCAGACATGATCGAGACACCTCTACGGTCAATAACCAATAGCGGGACCTGGATGTCCATATTGGTTCCCACATATTCTACGAAGATCTTATCGGTCGAACCTCGATGTCAAGGATTCAGCTAATCCCGTATGCAATTCCCTTTGTCCATCGGTATGTTACTTGCCCGAGATTCGATCGTCGGTACCTCCATACCTAGTTCAATGTCGTTACCGGCAAGTCTCTTTACTCATTACGTAATACAAGATCCCGTGACTAACTCATTAGTCACATTGCTTGCAATCCTGTTGTGATGTTGTATTACCGAGTGGGCCCTGAGATACCTCTCCGTCATACAGAGTGAAAAATCCCAGTCTTGACCCATGCCAACTCAACAGACACCCTCGGAGATACCTGTAGAGCACCTTTATAGTCACCCAGTTATGTTGCGATGTTTGGTACACACAAGGCACTCCTCCGGTATCAGTGAGTTGCATGATCTCATGGTTATAGGAACATAGAATTGACATGCAGAAAACGATAGCAATAAACTTGATACGATCATATGCTACGTTTATAGTTTGGGTCTTGTCCATCACATCATTCTCCTAATGATGTGATCGTGTTATCAAATGACAACTCATGTCCATGGCTAGGAAACCATAGCCATCTTTGATCAACGAGCTAGTCTGGTAAAGGCTTACTAGGGACATGTTGTTGTCTATATATCCACATATGCATTTGAGTTTCCGGTCAATACAATTATAGCATGGATAATAAACGATTATCATGAACAAGGAAATATAATAATAACCAATTTATTATTGCCTCTAGGGCATATTTCCAACACCATGGACGCAATTTAATACCCATGTCCTACCCATAGATTTTGCAGGTACCGATACCCATTACCCGTGGGTACAAAGTCTATTCAAGTCATGCCCATGGCCACTGTTTTTGGGTAGGGTACCCGCGGGGATAGGAAACAGAATCACTAATTGAGGAGTACTTCTTTCAAAGATCACTTCCATCTTCTCAGGTTACAACAAATGACGCGTTGCATGTGCCCACTTGTTGCAACTTGAGTATTTTTCATTTTTCCATAGATCCATTCATTCAAAATGTTTTATCTCTTAAACTGTCCGTCTAAATCTCGAACCGTTTTCACCGTTGAATTTCTCGCGTCGAGATATTCAAAACTAGATCCTATGTTGATAGGTTTTGACAAACTTTTTTCGTGAAAACATCGGATGAAAAAACGAACAAGGAATACGTTTTTCCCTTTCCGAAAACCGAATAGCCGTGCCTCTCGCGGAAGCAAAACCGAGACACTCACGGAAGGAAAAAATATAAACTTGTTTTTTCGTTTCCGAGAGGCACGCCGTGCCTCTCGCGAAAGCAAACCGATGCCTCTCGCGGAAGCAAAGCCGTGCCTCTCACGAAAGCAAAAAAAGAGAGTTTTTTCCGTTTCCGAGAGGCACGGTTGTGCCTCTTGCGAAAGAAAATCCATGCCTTACGTGGAAGCAAAAGAAAACATGTTTTTTCACGCAAATTTTTTTTTTTCAATTTTTTCCAAAAGCTTAGAAAGACCGGTGGAAGACCAAAAGCTGAAAAACCCGCCGAAAAAGTTGAAAATGCGTGCGGAAAAATAAAATAAAAATCTGGAGGAAGGGCCTAGAACGCAATGAATGGCAGCGGCTGAGAGCTCTCAGCCCATCCCAAGTGATCGTTGGGAGCCTCCCGTAGGAGCGCTCGTCAACTACTTGCTCTCGGTAGGAACCCTCGCTGAAGGGGAGACCGAGATGGCCACAACCTCCTTTTTTCTATTTTTTAGATTTTCTATTTCGTTTTTTGCTTTATTTTTTATTATAAATACACCTATTACAAAAAACACTTTATAAAAATATTTGAAAAAAATGTTGACCAAGCATTTGAAAAATGTGGAATGTGTATAGAGAAAATGTTTATCACGTATACAAAAAGTGTATGAAAAATGTGTATAAAATTTTGATCATATATTTTAAATATATTAATCTAGAGCTTGAAAAGAAATTGAATAAGTTTTAGAAAAATATTGATCAAGCATTTGAATTTTTTAAATGCGTATAGTATAGATGTTGACCATGTATTAAAAAATGATGAATTTTTTTTATCATGTATATAAAAATGATAAAATGATAACCAATCATTTGAAGTACTTGAAAAAAATGTTAAATGTGTATAGAAACAATGTTGACCATGTATTAAAAAAATGGTGAATTATGTTTATCATGTATAGAGATATCTTAATCAAGCATTTGATAAAATGTTGATCAAGCATTTGAAAAATGTTAAATATCTATAGAAAAAATGTTGACCATGTATTACAAAAGATTATTTTTTTGATCATGTATATAAAAATGTTAATCAAGCATTTGAAAAAAATGTTGAATAAGTATTTGAATTTTCTATCAAGCATTTAAACAATGTTAAGTGTGTACACAAAAAATGTTGATCATGTATAATGTTTTTCATCATGTATATAAAAATGTTAATCAAGCATGTCAAAAAATGTTGAGCAAGTATTTTTTTAAAATGTTAATCAAGCATTTCGAAATGTTAAATGTGTATTGAAAAATGCTGACCATGTGGTAAAAAAAATCTGAATATTGTATTTAGAAAAATATTAATCAAGCATTTCAAAAAAAATTAAATGTGCATAGGAAAAATGCTGACCACATATTAGAAAAAGTTAATCTTTTATTTGAAAAATGTTAAGCAAGCATTTAGAAAAAATAAATAAACATGTGTATAAGAAAAAATGTTGAGCATGTATTCAAAAAAGTTTAATCTTGTATTTGAAAAATGACATCAACCATTTGAAAAATGTTAAAAATATGTATAAAAAATGTTGACCATATATTAAATAATGTTAAAATACTATTAAAAAATATTTTTGATATATACAAAATGTAGAATGAAAATTAAAGAAACATAGAAAACCAACAAAAAGCAAAACAAAGAAACTAATGCAAAAGGAATGAAGCAAAAAAAATCGAAGAAGAAAAACAAATGAAACAAAAGGAAATGAAAAAAATAAAAAATCAGAGAAGAAAAAAAAGAAAGGAATGAAAAAATCAGAGAAGAAAAAAGAAATGAAAAAAAAAGAAATAAAAAATGGAGGAGACCGGCTTGGATCGCCTCTGGTTGGTCGCGATCCTACTACTAACTAGTAACTGGAAGCGGGCGAATAGGTTAGCTGCCCCCGCGATCTCATTGGAGATCAGGGATCAATACCACATTCTCCGTCTTTTCAATTCCCCCCCCCCCCTTTAATGTATGTGCAGATGGGCCGGCTCAAATACTGTAGACGCTTCAGCGAGGATTTCTACGGTCTCGCTGAATACGAAATATAGTCGTTGTGGACCTGGAGTGACGTGAATCCTATTTGACGCGCGCGTGCGTCCAGGAGAAATGGCTTCGCAGAAGCGCGGGAGCAGCTACGCACGACGGGCCAGCCCACTTTGCGAGTGAAAGCAATGCTAGGCAAACCGATTTTGGGAACGTTCTAAAAGGTTCCCAAACCGGTTTCTTTTGGTTCTTTTTTCTCTTTGTCGGTTTTCTTATTTTTTCCTTATTTTATACTTTCTTTGTTTCTATTTCTTTTTCTTGTCCTTCTCTTTTTATATTACTTTTTCCTTTTTATTTCCATCCTTTGTTTTCGAAAAAGTTTGAAATTACATTTTTTATATTTTATGAAATCATTTATGGTTTTCAAATTTGGTTCACAATTCATAATTTGTTCACTATAGAATACGAAAATGTTCAATACATATTTAAAATGTGTTCAGCGTATATCCAAAAAATGTTCAGAATTTATTCAAAAATTGTTCAATGTATATTACAAAAATGTTCATTGTATATTAAAAACCATCTTTTTTTTTTCATATTTTCAATAATTGTTCACATTTGAAAAAATTGAGTTTAAAAAATTGTTCGTGTTTTTAAAAACTATTCACATTTGTCAGTTTTCTATTTTTTGTTCTCGATTTTCTTGAATTGTTCAAAAAATTTAAAAAGATGTTTGGTACTTTAAATTCTCAAGCTGCTTCCAAACGATTACTTTAAATGTTCAGCTTGATTGGTTAGGTTCTAGACTTCATGAGAGGGACGCCACGAGTTCGATCTCTCGTTGGCGCAGTTGTTTTTTGTGAGTTTTTTTACGTGTTTGAGTTCCTGACCTCAAATGGGCCTGCCCATTTGCATCTACCTTCAGCGAAATCTCCTCTGTTGGACGCTAATGAGCGCCAGACAGAGCTCTTCTGGAGTGGCCCCGAAAGGGGGATTTTTTTAGGCAAACCAACAAAGCTTTATTCACCCGTCACACAGTTTATAGGGACGAACAAAATATCTCGAGGGTGACCTAATCAGACATGGCGGCCAACCCCGAGCATTAGCGCGTGCTTTGCTAGTCTGTGAGCCTCGACATTCGAGGTTCTAAATTCGTGGCTAAAGAAACAAGAGACTAAAGAAATAGATTGTGCTTTAATTTCCAGCACAATTGCTGCATAAGATGAAGTGTTCCTCCTTTAATGGCTTCGACGGCCTGCTTGCAATCGGACGCCACGTGAACTTGCTGAATATACAGGTCATTAGCCAGTGCTAACGCCTCTTTGATCGCTAGAGTTTCCAGAACTTCGAGATCATCAATATTTTTGAAAATTACTGCAGAAGATCCCTGATAGATTCCTTGTGAATTACGTGCAACAGCGCTCACAGCACCAAACCCTCCCGCTCTAGGAGTAGCTACATCGACATTGATCTTCACATGTCCGGTCGTCGGTGGGATCCAGGAAGTAAGCGTGCGTGCTCACGCTCCGGTCTCAGTATCGGCTTCTTCAACAGTTGGAGTTTCGAGAGGTAAACTGTAATGAAACTATGAGTAGCAAAAGGTGTTTGGAAGATCCCCTCATGGATTACCTTGCGACGTGCATGCCAAATCGCCCACATAGTAACTATAAATTTTGTGAAGTCTTCAACTGGTAGTGATTCACTCATAGTAAAAAGCCAGCTATTCGCGCTATCATCTCTATTCACGCACATGTGTTGAACCAGCTCTTCTTTACTCAAGGCCCGCACACTTCTCGCCATGGTGCACTCAAGCAACGAGTGTCTCCAGCTATCTTCAACTCCGCATAGTGCACACACATGAGTTGTCGACATGTTCCGGTGGTGTAGAACGTCCCCCGTCGGAAGCGAGTGTTGAGCCAGCCTCCATGTGAAGACCTTGAGTTTTGAAGGGACTTGCATAGACCAGATGGAGGGCCATCCCTTCTTCTCGATGGCACTGTTGAAAACATTATGCCCTTCCTCCAACCATGCCTCTCTGCTCGCCTTGATGCGTGAGATCATCCTGTATGCCGAAGAAACAGAGAATCGGCCTCGAGGATCCTCTGACCATGCCCAAAAATCACCAACCTGTCTCGTACATAGAGGGATCTTGAGGATTGTTTCAGCATCCAGGGGTACAAACACATCCCGCACTAGATCCTCTCTCCATGATGTCGTGGTGGCGTTGATAAGTTACGAAACATGTTGCGGAGGGTTTGCAAGCCTTGAAGAAAGAGGCCTCATCAGCCCGTCCCTGGGCAGCCAGTTATGCTCCCAAATATGTGTTGTAGTTTCGTCGCCTATCCTCCGAATAATTCCGTTCAGCATGGTGTCTTGCCCATCCACAATAGAGCGCCAAATCTGAGATGGTGATGATCCAAGTTCTGCCTCAATAATGGTAGTGTTCGGGAAGTAGATTGCTTTCAGCATACGTGCACTCAAGGACTCTGGATCTTGAAGTAGTCGCCAAGCTTGCTGTGACAGCAGAACTAGGTTGAATAGTTGCATGTCCCGGAAACCCAGACCACTCAAGTTTTTAGGATTAGTCATAACATCCCAAGATACCCAACACGGCTTTCTTTTTCCACGTTTGCTGCCCCACCAGAATTGACGAATGAGTGAAAGTTATGCTCTCACGGAGACCCCTTGGTAATCTAAAGCAAGACATTGAAAACACCAGAATAGCTTGTGCTACTGATTTAATCAAAACCTCCTTCCCAGCGGCAGACAAAAGCTTCTCCATCCATCCCTTGATCCTTTCCCATACCCTATCACGAAGGTATTTGAATGTGCCATTCTTTGACTGACCAACCTCCATTGGCATCCCTAGATACCTTTCACTCAAGGACTCATTTTTCACATTAAGAACATCCTTTACCTCCTATCTTTGAGAGACAGGGCGCCCCTTGCTGAAAAAGATAGAGGATTTTTCATTATTTACCTTCTGTCCCGAGGCTCCACAATAAATATCCAACAGGTTTGATACCCTAGTTGCACCCTCCACACTAGACTTAAAAACCAGCAGGTTGTCATCCGCAAACAAAAGGTGGCTAACAGCAGGAGATGTCGGTGCCACCTTGACACCACCGAGCACTGATGACTGAGAATTAGATTTTTAAAGGCACGAAAGGCCCTCCGCTGCTAGCAAGAATAGGTAGGGGGAGATGGGATCTCCCTGTCCTATACCTCTTGTAGGTTTGAACTGTTACAGCTTCTCTCCATTGAATAAGACTGGAAAAGATACATAACTGACCATGGACATCACCACATCAACCCAGGCTTGAGCAAAACCCAGTTTCACCATGATCGCCTGTAAATAATCCCACTCAAGCCTGTCGTAGGCCTTCATCATATCCAGCTTCAAGGCACAAAAACCATTAGTTTTTTTATCTATTTCTCTTCATGAAGTGCAAACACTCATAGGCACATATAATCTTGTCAGTAATAAGCCTCCCAGGTACAAAGGCTGACTATTCTTCTGAGATGATGTCAGGAAGTATTTGTTTCACTCTGTTCGCTACCACCTTGGAAGCTATCTTGTACAACACATTGCAAAGACTGATAGGCCTAAACTGAGACAGTAATGTAGGGTTTGTTACCTTAGGGATCAATACCAACACCGTGGCATTGATGTGTTCAGCACTCTCCTCTCCCCTGATGATGCGCAATACCACCTTAGTAAGTTCCTCGCCACAGAGATCCCAGTGCCTCTGATAGAAATGAGCTGGGAACCCGTCAGGACCTGGGGCCTTAATTGGGAACATCTAGAATAACACATGCTTAACTTCCTCGTTGGTATAAGGGGCAGATAAGATATCATTCATCGCCGGGGTTACTTTCTGGGGAACGTGCTGCAACACCTCCTCGACACCATTAACACCCTCTGATGTGTACAGTGCCTTGTAGAACTCACGAACCATGATGCGTAGCTCGACTGGGTCTTTGGTGTGGACACCCAGCGAGTTATCCAATGCCTTGATCATGTTCTTCTTCCTCCTCATACTAGCCCACATATGAAAAAACTTAGTGTTTCTGTCTCCTGTTGAAGCCATTCCAGTCTTGATCTCTGTCGGCACATCATCTCCTCCCAGTGGTACAACTCCACAAGCTTTTCATTCATCTTGATCTATATGTGCATTGGTCCAATGCGGGCTGGATCACTTCGCAACCTCTCAAGCGAGGACTTTAGCTCTTTTATCTCCTTTCGGACACTACCGAAAGTATCTCTGCTCCAAGATGTTATTTGCTGAGATATAGAGAGAAGCTTGTCTCAGAAATATCCTACGCCATAGCCCGGGGACACATCATTCCATCTTGACTCGATAGTTCCTCTCCAGTCCTCGTGTGGCTCCCACATGACCTCATATTTGAAGGCCTTCACGCTTCCCATCTGTTGCAGAGCTTGTTCAAAGTTAAGAAGAATTGGGCCATGATCCGAGCTAGCTGACGTAAGATGTTTCAGGGTCGCTGTTGGGAACATGTCCATCCAACCAGTGGACGTCAAAGCCCTGTCCAGTCGCACCCTGGCATAAGAACCCCCCGCCACCTTCTTCTCAAAGGTCCAGAATCTCCCCCGATACCCAATATCCATCAACATGCAAACATCCATAGCATCCCGAAAAGCTTGGATTTGTGCATTACTTCTATTAGCTACACCCTAGTGTTCTTCCCGACGTAGCACTTCGTTAAAATCTCCCACACAGACCCAAGGCAGATCATTTAAAGCTACCAATTTTTTCATTAGATCCCAGGTTTGGTGCCTCTGGCTAGTTTGAGCCTCCCCATAAAAGCATGTCAGCCTCCATGGATCCTTCCCCGCCACCTGTATTTTTGCATCAATGTGATAAACAGAGTCGCCCAAAATCTCAACATCGATTGTATTATTCCAAAACATGCCAATTCCACCACTTCTACCCTGGCTACTTATTGCATAGGAGTTATCATACCCTAGAGTGCTAGCAAATGCTTCTACCCGTACTCCACTAATTTGTGTCTCGACAATACATAGTACGGTAGGGGCAAACTTCAATGCGAAATCACAAAGTTCGCGAACTGCCGCAGGTTTGCCCGCGCCACAGCAGTTCCAACAGAAGACACTCATTGGGCCTGGCGGTGCCCCACCTGGGAGCCCGCCAAATTGTACTTCGAAGCAACTTCCTTTTCTTCTGCAGCATGTTTGTTCCTCTTGGGGCCCCTCTTCGGTGGAGGGCTGAGCGGCGATGGAAGGTGAGGGATGATCGCCAACTGGTTAGATGTTGTCTGCGTGCTGTGCTGACCATTTAGGCCCCCGTTCACTATCTGTTGAGTCTGCAAGGAGTTTTCCCTAGATGGGTTGGATCTCTTCCTATTCTGATCAGTCATGTCCACATCAGCCAAAGGTGTTGATCCATCACCATTGTCCTGACGTAAATCCTCTTGGGTTGCTCCTAGATCACCCCTTGTCCGGCCACCGGCGCGACCACCAGTGCGGCCACCCCGTCAGCCACCCCGACGTCCACTGCCCTCACCAGGTCCTCACCCTGCGCGCATGAACCAGGTAGCACGTAGGTCCTTGAAAACCAACGCCGAGGGGGGTGTATTCCATTGCCATGCTCTTTATATAGGTGACCCAACATACCACACACGGCACACCAGTCAGGAAGCCGCTCGTACTTAACCATGTAGATTTGCCTCTGTCCATCTCTAACCATCGATACTGCATTCTTCAGAGGTTTGAGGACATTGATGCAAACCCACACACGGTAAAAGTTTCCAGTAAAATCATTGGAGCCCGTTTTAGCGTACAGAACCTCTCCTACCTTCTTCGCCATAGGACCAACTAAGTGAGCATACAGGTCAGGCACATCATGAATTTGAATCCATATGTCAATAGTTTCCAGCTTGATCGTTGATGGTTTAGTGACTCCATCATACGGCATTATGAGCACCGCATCTCCCCTGAAATTCCACGGAGCGTCATGCATGACTCTCTCCCAGTCCCCAAGGCACAAAAATTTGACTATGTAGAGATTATCTTCCAGAGGTTTGAACTTCACATCCCGTGCTGCATCTCATGCCGAGTGCATGTTCCTGAAAAACCATGTCTGACTATAGGTCTTACTCGTGTTAACCCTAGCCAAAGCCATCCACCTCACCGCCTCCTGCGGCGCCTCCTTCTCGTCGAAGACGACATCGTCGAGGTCCTCCTCGCACAGGCCAAGATCCTCCATCATCTTCTCCATCTCGCTAAGACCAGAGGAGCTCGGGACTCCCTCAGATGCCATTTGTATCTCTAACCCGAAGAGACAATCTCGAAACGGGTTTTGTGTGGAACCCTAGCTCCGCCGCACCCCGCAGCCCCTTCCAGAAACAGGCAGCGACCCGCCGGCCGCCCTATCTCTCTGGGGTAACACGACAGGGCGAAGATGGGCGGCAGGGAAACAGGGGAAACTCAACTGCGGCGTTGTCGCCCCGAGAGGAGGTAAAACCCTAACTTGAGGGAAAACACCGAGAACTCCAGGGGGATTTTTTATTTGACGCACACTACGTCAAATTGCCGTCCCTTCACAATGGAGATCACCCAGCGACAGTGATATGGGCCGGCCCATTTAAAGTGTTGTATGTTCACGAGAATAACGGTTTTTGGAACCTTCCGGAAGGTTCTTAAACAATGGTTTTCTTTCTTTACAAGTTTACTCCGGTTTTCTTTGTTGCTTTATTTATTTGTTTTACAACAAAATAATTTTTTGGCTGTTTCTCTTTTCCTTTTTCTACTATTTTTCTTTTACACATTTTTCAAAAGATCTTCCAAAATTGTTCAGAAATCAAAATTCAGTCACTTTTTTTAAAAGGCCGTAATTTAAAAAACTCAAATTTACAAAGAAAATTAAACTTCAAAAGATTTTTTGGAATTCCATTTTTTCACATTTTCTCAAAATTGTTTGGTTTTCAAAAAAGATGTCTGCAATTTTAAAAAATGTCCATTTTCAAAAAATACAATAAGTTTTTGTGCATGTTTATAAATTGTTTTTGAAAAATAAAAAAATATGTGTTTCATTTATTATAAAATGTTTGAAATTTTACTAAAAATGAATTTTCAAGAAATGTTATGGAATTAGAAAAAATTTCAAAATTTACAAAAAAAGTTTGTGTTTTTCAATAAATGTTCATGAATTTGAAAAATATCCGGGCTTTCATGAATTTTTCAAATTTACAAAAAAATCTGCATGTTTTTAAGAAAAGTTCAGAAAATTGAGAAAACATACACATTTTGAAAAAATGGGAGTAAATTTGGAAAAGTTTGCATTTTGAAACATAATCAATTTTGCTGAAAGTGTTTTATTTGACAAAAAAACTCGTGCTACGATACTGCGGATGGCTACAATGCTTCTGGGTCGCTACACTATGTTCATGAGATAAACAAGGAATGATGCACATAGCTGAATGGGCGGCCCAGTCGCTCGCGCCTATGCGACTTGATTGAGTCCAATTTGACACGGAGAGTGTCATTTAGGAGGTCCCCCTGTTGAGACCTCCTATTCCCCCGACCTACAGCCCCGGTCCCCCCCTAGCGGTAGCTCGACCAGCCATATACGGGAAGAGGCTCCCCTGATTCTTTTTTTATTTCTTTATTTTTGTGTTTTAGTTTTTTTCAAAAATGTTCACAAATTTGATAAGAGATTTCAAAAATTATTCACAACTTTGAAAATGTTCGCCAGTTTGGAAAAATGTACAAAATTTTGGGAAAATGACCATTATTTTTCTAATCCAGATTTATAAAATTGTTTCATTAATTTAAAAAAATGTTCACGACTTTGAGAAATGTTCCTAGATTTCAAAAAATGTTCCAAATTGGAAAATTATTCCCAAATAAAAAAATAATTGCAAAAATATACCGAGTTCAAAAATGTTCCTGACTTTGAGAAATGATCCTCAATTTCAAAATTTGACCGTGAACTCAAAAAATGTTCAGTAACTTTTAAAAATGTCCCAAATTGCAAAATTTGGTTACTTATTTAGAAATTATTACCATATTTCAAAAAAGGAAAATACGAAAAATGTAAATGAAATAGCTAGAAAACACCAAAAGAAAAAACTTTTGCGCGTATATGGGTCGGCCTTATGCTATGTTACACAACAGAGAAGTGCTTAGGGTGCGTTTGCACGCTATCCCTTGACCTACATGGGGACTAGGAACCACCGCCTTGGATATGTTTGGTTTTGAATCTTTAAATCCACAAAGCTCCCTAAGTTTGGAGCTCTCGTAATCAATTGAAGAGGTGTTTCAAAAAGTAAATCAATTGAGGAGCCGTTTAATTTTGGATGTGGCCATGATTTTGACTCGGTCGTCATCCTCGTGGGTCATTTGGTTAGTGCATTAGATAGGATTGGAGTTGTTTAAACTAAGGCTGGTAAAGCAAGAAGTGGAGCTTATCGAAGTCGAAGCTAGCAGAGAGGGTGGCAGGCCATAAGCTGGTGACGTCGACATCGATGGCGGGCATCATATGATCTCTTTGCTGGTAGGGGATGTTGGCGGGCATCCGCGTCATTTTATCCTCCCTAACCATGACACATGCACTTGCCCTCTACAAAGGCGTCTCAGGGGCCACATGGGATCGCATGGGATGACGTGGCCCTTCCTTCGGCACCTTCAACTTTCTGCAATCGCTCGTCCAATGGCTTGACGATTTCGTGCATGGGAGCACCAAGTGAGGCCGAGCGTTGTGGGTGTCCATTCTCTCCATGCATGTGGTAGGGCAAGACTCCCATCAGGGCTTTGCAGAGAGCAATGGCACAATTCTTATTTGGATCTGGCTTCTTGGAGCTTCGATGGCCCTCGAGGACTTTACATGCATGGTTGTTGGGGGCTTGACGGTGGTCGTCCATGGCACACCCTTGAGGTGACGGGTTTTTGGCTAGCTCATGTCTTGTACTTTGGGCAGGTGAGGTGAGCTTCGTCGTCGGGGGCGAAGATGGCCCATGACACCCTGTCCATGTCGTCGTCGGTCCAGCCAAGTTGGGAGAGCCCATTCTAGGAGAAGGTAGCGCGTGGCTATGGCGGCGAGCTCTGGCTGTGCGCCTACATGTTTATATAGAGAGATTCTAGAGAGAGGGATCCCTACTTTGGGCAGGTCCCGTGCTTGTTAGTTAGACCATCCCTGAATACTCCGTCCAATGTTTCCTTGCAAAATATGCACATGTCGCGGACTCTTTGGAACCTTCCATAAACACTCCAAATTTTCTAATTCGGATTTCACTGCAGCCAGATGGGAGTGATACGTCTCCATCGTATCTATAATTTTTGATTGTTCCATGTCAATATTATACAACTTTCATATACTTTTGGCAACTTTTTATACTATTTTTGGGACTAACATATTGATCCAGTGTCCAGTGTCAGTTCCTGTTTGTTGCATGTTTTTTGTTTTGCAGAAAATCCATATCAAACGGGATAAAAACTGACGGAGACTTTTTTTTGGAATATATGCGATTTTTGGGAAGAAGAATCAACGCGAGACGATGCCTGAGGGGGCCACGAGGCAGGGGGCGCCCTGGGCCATCGTGTCCACCCCGTAAGGCGTTTGGTGCCCTTCTTTCTCCGGAAGAAATCCAATATCCGGATAGAAATCGTGTTAAAATTTCAGCCCAATCGGAGTTACGGATCTTCGGGAATATAAGAAACGGTGAAAGGCCATAATCAAGAACGCAGAAACAGAGAGAGACAGATCCAATCTCGGAGGGGCTCTCTTCCCTCCCATGCCATGGAAGCCAAGGACCAGAGGGGAAACCCTTCTCCCATCTAGGGATAAGGTCAAGGAAGAAGAATAAGAAGAAGGGGGGCCCTCTCCCCCTCTCTTCCGGTGGCGCCGGAACGCCGCTGGGGCCATCATCGCGACAACGATCTACACCAACACCTCTATCATCTTCACCAACGTCTTCATCACCTTCCCCCATCTATCTACAGCCGTCCACTCTTCCGCAACCCGATGTACCCTCTACTTGAATATGGTGCTTTATACTTCATATTATTATCCAATGATGTGTTGCCATCCTATGATGTCCGAGTAGATTTTCGTTGTCCTATCGGTAATTGGTGAATTGCTATGATTGGTTTAATTTGCTTGTGGTTATGTTGTTGTCCTTTGGTGCCCATCATATGAGCGCGCACGTGGATCACACCATAGGGTTAGTTGAATGTTGATAGGACTATGTATTGGAGGGCAAGAGGAACAGAAACTTCAACCTAGCATAGAAATTGATGCATACGTGATTGAAGGGGGACCAATATATCTTAATGGTATGGTTGAGTTTTACCTTAATGAACGTTAGTAGTTGCGGATGCTTGCTAATAGTTCCAATCATAAGTGCATAGAATTCCAAGTCAGGGATGACATGCTAGCAGTGGCCTCTACCACATAAAACTTGCTATCGGTCTAGTAAAGTAGTCAATTGCTTAGGGACAATTTCGCAACTCCTACCACCACTTTTCCACACTCACTATACTAACTCTATTGCTTCTTTACCTAAAACAGCCCCTAGTTTTTATTTACATGCTCTTTATATTCTTGCAAACCTATCCCGTTACACCTACAAAGTACTTCTAGTTTCATACTTGTTCTAGGTAATGCGAACGTTAAGCGTGCGTAGAGTTGTATCGGTGGTCGATAGAACTTGAGGGAATATTTGTTCTACATTTAGCTCCTCGTTGGGTTCGACACTCTTACTTACCGAAAGAGGCTACAATTGATCCCCTATACTTGTGGGTTATCAAGACCTTTTTCTGGCGCCGTTGCCGGGGAGCAATAGCGTGGGGTGAATATTCTCGTGTGTGCTTGTTTGCTTTATCACTAAGTGGATTTTATTTTCTGTTCTAAGTTGTTCTCTATCTTTAGTTATGGATATGGAACATGAAATACCAAAAAAAAATTAGGTTTACTTGCTACTCATGGAGATGGGGAACCTCCTAAAGCCTTCGATGCTCATTATGTGAAAGATATTATGCACTACTTTAATAATCCCGAGAAAACCCCATTCAATTATATAATGGGAGACACGTTGGATCAATGTGAATACTTTAGGGATTATCGCTTGACTCAAAAAGGGAAATTATTATGGGATCAAATTTATATGTTGCATTGGTATGCTCGGCAACTATGCTTGAGATATGATTATACTTTTTGCTCTAGGATGAAGGCTCCACACCTTCCCTTTTCATGCAATTTTAATGACAATAAAACCTTAGCTTCTTATGCTAATGGTATATATGATTACTATGATGTGGAACGAATAGAAGAATTTGTTGCTTTTAAGGGTGCTTGTGAAATTGAATCTTTGTTTAAAGAGTTTGAAGATTTTGATGATTCAGTTTATAGACCTGAAAATTTATCTATCCTTAAATATTGCTATGAGAATTATAAATACAATTATGATATTGATGAATTTATTGAGAAAGTCCCCGTTGTCCGATAAGAGACTAGTATTTTGCAGGAGTCTATGAAAGAAGAAATTGATGAAACTGTGAGCTCATTGGATGAAAAAATGATGAGGAGAGCGAAGAACAAAATGAGGAAGAACGGATTAGCTACCTGTGCCCCCCTTCTAATGAGAGTAACTCTCCAACTCATACATTATTTAACGTCCCTTCATTCTTACCGAAGGATGAATGCCATGATAATTGCTATGATCCCGTTGATTCTTTTGAAATATCCCCTTTTGATGATGCTTGCTATGCTTTTGGCCAAGATGCCAATATGAATTATGCTTATGGAGATGAACTTGCTATAGTTCCTGTCGGATGAGGGGTTCCGGCAAACCCTTAAGGTTCGAACACTGGGGTGCGCGCGAAGTCTTTTCCTCCCATCGATCTATGCCCTAGCTCGCTAAGATCTCGCGGACGAACTCGACGAACTCGCAACACAGAAAGACACAAGATTTATACTGGTTCGGGCCACCATTGTGGTGTAATAGCCTACTCCAGTGTGGTGGTGGTGGATTACCTCTTGGGCTGATGATGATCAATACAAGGGGAAGAACAGCCTCCTCAGGTCGAGGTGTTCTTGTGCTTGGCTAACTTGTGTGGGTGAGCGCTGGATGAACTGCTCGATCCTTCTGCTCTTGTCCCTTGTTCTCCTTCGTCCCCCCTGCGCGGCGGTGGCTAGCTCTACTTGTATAGGCCCTGGTCCTCTTCCCAAATATTGAGCGGGAAGGGAGCCAACAACAGCGGGCAAATTCGAAGGGGGACAACTAGTATAAGCCATCCTGACAAAGGTGGTCTCCGCCTGCGAAAGGCTCTGGCAGTGACGCCGTCTTGGGCTCCACGATGACCTCCGTCTTGCCGTCCTTCTGGTCTTGGTCTTGTTGCACCGTTATGGCAACCTTTGCATGATGCCTCGGTACTCCTCGCCTGTGCTGGCCTCCTTAGCACCAAAGAGGAAACAAGGACGTTGCACGCGCTGGCGCCTGCCTAGCGCCTGTCTGGTATCGATCGTCATGGCTCATGTCACGAGAGCCTCGTGAGGTTCACCTTGCCTTGATATCTCCACTCCTCGTGAGCCTGCCCGACTAGGCCACTCCAGAGGAGGTCTCATGTCGTCCGTCTCGTGAGGCTTGGCCCCTCGCGAGGGTCTTGGATGCCTTCTTGATGAAGATGGGCCGTACGGCCTGCTGGCTTAGCCACGCCGCGGGCCGCAGGCAGGCAAGTCTGGGGACCCCCGTTCCCAGAACGCCGACAGTAGCCCCCGGTCCCAAGGTGCGCTCGGGCTTGGCTTCGCGGCGAAGCCAAGGGTCAAGTACGGAGCACCACGGGCCCTAAAAGCCTGCGGCCTCGGTTGATGCGTGGCGGTTGATTGGACGTGGGCGTCTCCACTTCCCCATGCTGCCTCGGCAACTGCCTGAACTGACAAAAGGCTGGCGCAGGCAGCACTTGCCTTGACGAGCTACTGGAGCCTGTGGCTGAAGACCAATATGAGGCTGCCGCCGCAGCCGTGCAAGGTCAGGTGGAGGCCTTGCTGAAAAAGTTCCATGGCTTTGTCTCCACTCCTCTATCTGGTGATGTCACCGATCCTGCACCTGGTGGTGAAGGTGAAGACAACGTCGCTCATGAGGTAGCGCCTTCCGCAGGTGATGACGGTGTCCGGGGGTGACCTGCGGCTACCCTCCTGTTTCGTTCCTGCAACATGCATTAGGCCTCGGGGAGGCGTTTAGACTTTTTATTTGATACCGTGAAGACAATGTGTGAGGACAATGTGTTCGTAATATTTGCTTCGAGATTTTGCGATTTCCTTCCTATTTGCTTTGTGTTCTGCATCGGCAGAGCCCGGCCCCGCGCATACCTCAACCGCCATTGGGCCGACCGGAGACCAGGACAGACCAAGGAGTGAGGGGCTACGTGACCAGTTAGGCTCCTGAATCGCGATGCTCAGGAGTCCCCCTTGACACGCAAACAACTTATAGGGAGAGTTCACGAGGATAGATTGACGTTCTACGTCGGCAAGGCCCGGCCCCGCGCATACCTCAACCGCCATTGGGCCGACCGGAGACCAGGACGGACCAAGGAGTGAGGGGCTACATGACCAGTTAGGCTCCTGAGTCGCGATGCTCAGGAGTCCCCCTTGACGTGCAAAAAATTTCCATACCTGCCCTCGCCGAGGCCTCGGGAGGGGCGCGTGATGCCCAGGTCCGGGAGACCTGGTTGGGTGGCGTGCGCTTGGGTGTGACCAGAGCGCAGCCCTCGTGCCCAGCCCCCTCGCGTGGCTCTCCCGAGGGGAGGCGTTGCGGTGAGGCCGGACGCTGAGCTCTGGGCTCCCTGAGGTTGGTACGACCATGGGGCTGCCCTTAGTTGTTTATCACCAGCGTGAAGCATAGTGCTTCCGCTTGTGCACGGGCATAGCCGCTCCTCGGCAGTGTCGACGGCTAGCACAGAGCATGGTGCTTCCACTTGTGCGTGGGATGGGGGGGCCCTCCGGGAGGAGCCCCCGGGGTGTGTACAGCCCCGCCCTGATACGTGGCTTGCACGACAGGGCTGCGAGGTGTATCTGGGCACTCATGAGCTAGCGCGGGGCTCACAAGGCCCTACCTCAAGGCGGGTTGCGCCTGGTCTTGAGTCTTGGTGACTGTGTGTTCCTGCAAGGCGGTTAGGTGCAAGTACTCTATGTCCTCAGGTCCCGGCCCTCGAGCGAGCTCAACCACCACTGGTATGGCAGGTCGCGATGCCGTGGTCAAGGCCAGGGGGTGAGGGCTGGAGAGCTAGTAAGAGCTCCTGAGTCGCGATGCTCAGGAGCCCCCCTTTTAACGCGCAAGCGAATTGCACGGGGTGAATGTACCCACGGCGTGTGGTAATCGAGCAGGCGATAATCATAGGCAGGTTAAGCAAGGAAGGCAAATCAGCTTGGGTAAATGCAGGAAGATACATGCCACTGGGTCCGGCCCGGGCGGCTTGGGGATGATGCAGCCCGAGGGGCGCCCCCAACAAGGTAAGCTAAAGACATGAGCAAAAGGGATACATGCCGCAGGGACGGACCCAGCGGCCTGGGAATAACGCAGCCCAAGGGGCGCTCCCAGCTTAAACGAGCTTGGAAGATGTCACCTGGTTCTGTAGACGAAGAAGAGTTGGTGCAGATGAAGGCATGCATCGAAGAAATGACTCCTCATGAGCCGCCGGAGCCCTGAGCCTCGGGAGGTTCTGGGGGCTCAGGAGGCTCCCTGAAGACCGTCTCCGTTTCCTCCAGGACGGCGCGGTACCTGGCCTCTCGAGCCGCCAGGTCACGCCGAATGTTGCGATGATAGGCCGACGCCACGTTCGGCAAGCCGAGGGGCATGCGAACATAGCTGTGTGGCGGGCCCTCGCAACGGCCCACACGCGAAGGCCAGAAGCGCTCCTGAGACGCGGCCCTGTTGAGCCCTGGGACGTCGATGCAGACACGCAGCTCAGCACCCTCGCCTGGGTGGTGAGCTGCGCCTGTGAGCGGCTGTCGCCGCGCATGGCTCTTGCGTCTTGCAGTTACTGTGTGATCTTGGCGATGAACTCCTGAGTGGTGGGAACACCTTGCCTTGTGTTCTCCTGAGGAAAACGTGTCGCGTAGCACGCCTCCAAGTGGTGCCCGAGCGCCTCCCTCGCGAGGTTGGCAAGGCCTGAGGCCCTCCAGAAGAGAGCCCCCGAGCCCCGCCCGAGGAGGGCGCTGGGCGCGCCTTCCTATGCGATGGAGGGAGGCGCCCCTGGGACGGACACTGATCCTGATGAGTCTCCTGCCACGAAGCCATCCTCCTGAGGTCCTGCGCGGCGCAGCTGCTTCTTCTTGGGGTTGGCCTCCGGAGGACCCTCACTTCTGCTGTCGGGGTCATCGATTGCTGCAGCTTGGAAGGCGCGTTCGAGGGAGAACACCGCATCCCTTTCTTCACATGGGACCGTGATGACCCCGCCGCTTCCAGGCATCTTGAGGACGTTGTAGCCGTGGTGGGTGACCACCATGAACTTTGCCAAGGCTGGATAGCTAAGGATGGCGTTGTACGGCAGGCGGATGTGTGCGACATCGAAGTCGATGAGCTCGGTGCGGTAGTTGTCGCGCGTGCCAAAGGTGACAGGCAGGCGGACCTGCCCTATTGGTGTGGTGGAGCCGTCGGTCACTCCTGAGAAATGTTTGGTAGGCTGGAGCTGCTCATATGGCACTTGGAGGTTGTCGAATGTGTCGACGGACAGGACGTTGAGCCCTGCACCGCCGTCGATGAGGGTCTTTGTAACCTGCACATTGCTGATGACTGGGGAACACAACATCGGGAGGACGCCGGTGGTGGCCGCGCACTTGAGCTTATCTGCCGAGTTGAAAGTGATGGCACACTGGGACCACTTGAGCGGGCACACGACCTCAAGCTTGGGGAGCACCGCGTTCACCTCGCGAGTGAACCGTTTGAAGATGCACTGAGAGGCTGGGGCCTGGGCGCTGCCCAAGATGCAGGCGATTGCACGCAGCTCCTGGAAACCCCCAGCCCCCTCATCCTGATGATGATCGTCGTTCCTTCTTGGTGGCGGCAATGAGGGAAGACCGGTGTTGCTTTGGGGGCGATCCTCATGAGGCCAATCCCTCCAGGCCCCCTCACGAGGATGGTCCTCCCAGCGGTCCTCACGAGGCCTGTCGCGCCATTCCTGGCGCAGGCCAAGGTCGTCCCAACATCCGCCTCCACGGCCGTAGCCCCGGTCACTGCGCTCGAGGCGTCGACCGTAGCATCATTCTCGTATGGCTCTGAGCTCTTGGCAGTCGTTGGTGTTGTGGATGTTCAGGTTGTGGAAGGCACAGAACGGTCGGTTGTTCTTGGATGACTCGGGCCGATCTCTGCCCCATTTGGTGTCGGGCTCCGCTGCTAGCACCGCTGCTTCCTTGCGCTTCACTGATACGTCTCCAACGTATCTATAATTTTTGATTGCTCCATGCTATATTATCTACTGTTTTGGACATTATTGGGCTTTATTATCCACTTTTATATTATTTTTGGGACTAACCTATTAACCGGAGGCCCAGTCCAGAATTGCTGTTTTTTTCCTATTTTAGGGTTTCGAAGAGAAGGAATATCAAACGGAGTCCAAATAGAATGAAACCTTCGAGAACATGATTTTCTCAACGAATAAGACCCAGGAGACTTGGACCCTACGTCAAGACACAAAAGAGGAGGCCACGAGGTAAGGGGTGCGCCTACCCCCCCCGGCGCACCCTCCACCCTCGTGGGCCCCCTGTTGCTCCACCGACGTACTCCTTCCTCCTATATATACCTATGTACCCCCAAACGGTCAGATACGGAGCCAAAACCCTAATTCCACCACCACAACTTTCTGTATCCACGATATCCCATCTTGGGGCCTGTTCCGGAGCTCCGTCGGAGGGGGAATCGATCACAGAGGGCTTCTACATCATCACCATAGCCCCTCCGATGAAGTGTGAGTAGTTCACCTCAGACCTACGGGTCCATAGTTATTAGCTAGATGGCTTCTTCTCTCTTTTTGGATCTCAATACAATGTTCTCCCCCTCTCTTGTGGAGATCTATTCGATGTAATCTTCTTTTTGCGGCGTGTTTGTTGAGACTGATGAATTATGGGTTTATGATCAAGTCTATCTATGAATAATATTTGAATCTTCTCTGAATTCTTTTATGTATGATTGGTTATCTTTGCAAGTCTCTTCAAATTATCAGTTTGGTTTGGCCTACTAGATTGATCTTTCTTGCAATGGGAGAAGTGCTAGGCTTTGGGTTCAATCTTGCGGTGTCCTTTCCCAGTGACAGTAGGGGCAGCAAGGCACGTATTGTATTGTTACCATCGAGGATAACAAGATGGGGTTTTCATCATATTGCATGAGTTTATCTCTCTACATCATGTCATCTTGCTTAAGGCGTTACTCTGTTTTCATTAACTTAATACTCTAGATGCATGCTGGATAGCGGTCGATGAGTGGAGTAATAGTAGTAGATGCAGGCAGGAGTCAGTCTACTTGTCTCGGACGTGATGCCTATATACATGATCATACCTAGATATTCTCATAACTATGATCAATTCTGTCAATTGTTCAACAGTAATTCGTTCACCCACCGTAGAATACTTATGCTCTTGAGAGAAGCCACTAGTGAAACCTATGGCCCCCAGGTCTATCTTCATCATATTAATCTTCCAATACTTTACTATTTACTTTGCGTTTATTTTACTTTGCATCTTTATCATAAAAATACCAAAAATATTATCTTATCATATCTATCAGATCTCACTCTCGTAAGTGGCCGTGTAGGGATTGACAACCCCTTATCGCGTTGGTTGCGAGGATTTATTTGTTTTGTGCAGGTACGAGGGACTCGCACGTAGCCTCCTATTGGATTGATACCTTGGTTCTCAAAAACTGAGGGAAATACTTATGCTACTCTGCTGCATCATCCCTTCCTCTTCGGGGAAAAACCAACGCAGTGCTCAAGAGGTAGCAAGAAGGATTTCTGGCGCCGTTGCCGGGGAGGTTCGTGCAAGTCAAGATTTGACTCCCGACAACGAGCCATTTCTGGCGCCATTGCCGGGGAGTCTACGCAAAAGTCAACATACCAAGTACCCATCACAATCCTTATCTCCCGCGTTACATTATTTTCCATTTGCCTCTCGTTTTCCTCTCCCCCACTTCACCCTTGCCGTTTTATTCGCCCTCTCTCTCTATCCTCCCTCTCTTTCTCTATTTGTCTCTTTTTGTCCGCTTGCTTTTTGTTTGCTTGTGTGTTAGTTTGCTTGCTTGTCACGATGGCTCAAGATAACACTAAATTGTGTGACTTTACCAATACCAACAACAATGATTTTATTAGCACTCCGATTGCTCCTCTTACCGATGCTGAATCTTGTGAAATTAATACTGCTTTGCTGAATCTTGTTATGAAAGATCCGTTTTCCGGCCTTCCTAGTGAAGATGCCGCTACCCATCTAAATAGCTTCGTTGATTTGTGTGATATGCAAAAGAAGAAAGATGTGGATAATGATATTGTTAAATTGAAGCTATTTCCTTTTTCGCTTAGAGATCGTGCTAAAGCTTGGTTCTCTTGCCTAAAAATAGTATCGATTCATGGAATAAGTGCAAAGATGCTTTTATCTCTAAGTATTTTCGTCCTGCTAAGATCATCTCCATTAGAAACGATATTATGAATTTTAAGCAACTTGATCATGAACATGTTGCACAAGCTTGGGAGAGGATGAAATTAATGATACGTAATTGCCCTACTCATGGTTTGAATTTGTGGACGATTATACAAATTTTTTATGCTGGATTGAATTTTTCTTCTAGAAATCTTTTAGATTCGGCCGCGGGAGGCACTTTTATGGAAATCACTTTAGGAGAAGCTACTAAACTCCTAGATAATATTATGGTTAATTATTCTCAATGGCATACTGAAAGATCTACTAATAAAAAGGTGCATGCGATAGAAGAAACTAATGTTTTGAGTGGAAAGATGGATGAACTTATGAAATTATTTGCTAGTAAAAGTGTTCCTTCTGATCCTAATGATATGCCCTTGTCTACTTTGATTGATAATAATAATGAATCTATGGATGTGAATTTTGTTGGTAGGAACAATTTTGGTAACAACGCGTATAGAGGAAACTTTAATCCTAGGCCTTATCCTAGTAATCCCTCTAATAATTATGGTAATTCCTACAACAATTCTTATTGGAAATTATAATAAGATGCCCTCTGATTTTGAATCTAATATTAAATAATTTATTACTTCGCAAAAGAATTTCAATGCTTTGATTGAAGAAAAATTGCTTAAGATTGATGAGTTGGCTAGGAACGTTGATAGAATTTCTCTTGATGTTGATTCTTTGAAACTTAGATCTATTCCACCTAAGCATGATATCAATGAGTCTCTCAAAGCCATGAGAATTTCCATTGATGAGTGCAAAGAAAGAACCGCTAGGATACGTGCTAAGAAAGATGCCTTTATAAGAGTGTGTTCTTCTAGTTGCTATGAAAATAAAGATGAAGATCTAAAAGTTATTGATGTGTCCCCTATTAAGTCTTTGTTTTGCAATATGAATCTTAATAATGATGGGACTGAATATGATCCACCTTTACCTAGAAGGCGTTCCAAGAATTCAGAGTTTTTAGATCTTGATGCTAAATTTGATGAAAGTGGGATTGAAGAAATTAAAACCCTAGATGTTGCTAAACCCACTATTTTGGATTTCAAGGAATTTAATTATGAAAATTTATCTTTGATTGATTGCCTTGTTGCAATCTGTGCTAAATTCTCCTCATGCTTATAGTCAAAAGAAAGCGTTCACTAAACATATCGTTGATGCCTTGATGCAATCTTATGAAGAAAAACTTGAATTGGAAGTTTATATCCCTAGAAAACTTTATGATGAGTGGGAACCAACTATTATAATTAAAATTAAATATCATGAGTTCTATGCTTTATGTGATTTGGGTGCTAGTGTTTCCACGATTCCAAAGACTTTGTGTGATTTGTTAGGTTTCCGTGATTTTGATGTTTGCTCTCTAAACTTGCACCTTGCGGATTCCACTATTAAGAAACCTATGGGAAGAATTAATGATGTTCTTATTGTTGCAAATAGGAATTATCTGCCCATAGATTTTATTGTTCTTGACATAGATTGCAATCCTTCATGTCCTATTATTCTTGGTAGACCTTTCCTTAGAACGATTGGTGCAATTATTGATATGAAGGAAGGAAATATTAGATTCCAATTTCCATTAAGAAAAGGCATGGAACACTTTCCTAAAAATAAAATTAAATTACCTTATGAATCTATTATGAGAGCCACTTATGGATTGCCTACCAAAGATGGCAATACCTAGATCTATCCTTGCTTTTTATGCCTAGCTAGAGGCGTTAAACGATAGCGCTTGTTGCGAGGCAACCCAATTTTATTTTTATTCCTTACTTTTTACTCCTGTTTAGTAATAAATATTTATTTAGACTCTGTTTAGATTGTGTTTTTTGTGTTTAATTAGTGTTTGTGCCAAGTAGAACCGTTGGGAAGACTTGGGGAAAGTCTTGTTAATCTTGCTGTAAAAAACAGAAACTTTAGCGCTCACGAGAACTGCTTCCATTTTTATTTGGAAAGTGATATTTAGTTAATTCTTTTTGAAGATGATTAATAGATAAATTTCTCACGTACAGAAATTTATTTTAGAATTTTTGGGGTTCCATATCTTGCGCTAGATACAGATTACTACAGACTGTTCTGTTCTTGACAGATTCTGTTTTTCATGTGTTGTTTGCTTATTTTGATGAATCTATGGCTAGTAAAATAGTTTATAAACCATATAGAAGTTGGAATACAGTAGGTTTAACACCAATATAAATAAATAATGAGTTCATTACAGTACCTTGAAGTGGTCTTTTGTTTTCTTTCGCTAACGGAGCTCACGAGATTTTCTACTTTAAATTTTGTGTTGTGAAGTTTTCAAGTTTTGGGTAAAGATTTTATGGATTATGGAACAAGGAGTTGCAAGATCCTAAGATTGGGGATTCCCATGGCACCCCCAAGATAATCTAAGGACACCCAAAAGCCAAAGCTTGGGGATGCCATGGAAGGCATCCCCTCTTTCGTCTACTTCTATCGGTAACTTTACTTCGAGCTATATTTTTATTCACCACATGATATGTGTTTTGCTTGGAGCGTCTTGTATTATTTGAGTATTTATTTGTTAGTTTACCACAATCATCCTTGCTGTACACACCTTTTGAGAGAGCCATACATGATTTGGAATTTGTTAGAATACTCTATGTGCTTCGCTTATATCTTTTGAGTTATATAGTTTTGCTCTAGTACTTCACTTATATCTTTTAGAGCACGGTGGTGGATTTGTTTTATAGAAACTATTGATCTCTCATGCTTCACTTAGATTATTATGAGAGTCTTAAATAGCATGGTAATTTTCTTAAATAATCCTAATATTCTTGGTATTCAAGAATAATAATAAAACTTTCTTATGAGTGTGTTGAATACTATGAAAAGTTGATGCTTGATAATTGTTTTGAGACATTAAGATGGTGATATTAAAGTTGTGCTAGTTGAGTAGTTGTGAATTTGAGAAATACTTGTGTTAAGGTTTCTGATGAAGTCGGAGCATGATTTATTTATTGATTATCTTCCTTATGAGTGGCGGTCGGGGACGAGCGATGATATTTTCCTACCAATCTATCCCCCTAGGAGGATGCGCGTAATACTTTGCTTTGATAACTTGTAGATTTTTGCAATAAGTATATGAGTTCTTTATGACTAATGTTGAGTCCATGGATTATACGCACCCTCACCCTTCCATCATTGCTAGCCTCTCTAATACCGCACACCTTTCGCCGGTATCATACACCCACCATATACCTTCCTCAAAACAACCACCATACCTAACTATTATGGAATTTCCATAGCCATTCCGAGATATATTGCCATGCAACTTTCCACCATTCCATTTATTATGACACACTCCATCATTGTCATATAGCTTAGCATGATCATGTAGTTGACATCGTATTTGTGGCAAAGCCACCGTTCATAATTCTTTCATACATGTCACTCATGAGTCATCGCATATCCTGGTACACCGCCGGAGGCATTCATATAGAGTCATATTTTTTTTCTAAGTATTGAGTTGTAATTGTTGAGTTGTAAGAAAATAAAAGTGTGATGATCATCATTATTAGAGCATTGTCCCAGTGAGGAAAGGATGATGGAGACTATGATTCCCCCACAAGTCAGGATGAGACTCCGGACGAAAAAAAGAAAAGATGCCAAAAAAAGAAGAGAAAAGGCCCAAGTAAAAAAATGAAAGAAAAAGAGAGAAGGGACAATGCTACTATCCTTTTACCACACTTGTGCTTCAAAGTAGCACCATGATATTCATAGCAGAGAGTCTCCTATTTCGTCACTTTCATGTACTAGTGGGAATTTTTCATTATAGAACTTGGCTTGTATATTCCAATGATGGGCTTCCTCAAATTGCCCTAGGTCTTCGTGAGCAAGCAAGTTGGATGCACACCCACTTAGTTTCTTTTGTTGAGCTTTCATATACTTATAGCTCTAGTGCATCCATTGCATGGCAATCCCTACTCACTCACATTGATATCTATTGATGGGCATCTCCATAGCCTGTTGATACGCCTAGTTGATGTGAGACTATCTTCCCCCTTTTTGTCTCCTCCACAACCACCATTCTATTCCACCTATAGTGCTATATCCATGGCTCATGCTCATGTATTGTGTGAAGATTGATTTTTTTTGAGAATGTCAAAAGTATGAAACAATTGCTTGACTTGTCATCGGGGTTGTGCATGATTTAAATACTTTGTGTGGTGAAGATAGAGCATAGCCAGACTATATGATTTTGTAGGGATAACTTTCTTTGGCCATGTTATTTTGAGAAGACATAATTGCTTTGTTAGTATGCTTGAAGTATTATAATTTTATGTCAATATGAACTTTTATCTTGAATCTTTCGGACCTGAATATTCATACCACAATTAAGAAGAATTACATTAAAATTATGCCAAGTAGCACTCCGCGTCAAAAATTCTGTTTTTATCATTTACCTACTTGAGGACGAGCAGGAATTAAGCATGGGGATGCTTGATACGTCTCCAACGTATCTATAATTTTTGATTGATCCATGCTATATTATCTACTGTTTTGGTCATTACTGGGCTTTATTATCCACTTTTATATTATTTTTGGCACTAACCTATTAACCGGAGGCCCAGCCCAGAATTGCTGTTTTTTTTGCCTATTTTAGGGTTTCGAAGAAAAGGAGTATCAAACGGAGTCCAAACGGAATGAAACCTTTGGGAACGTGATTTTCTCAATGAATAAGACCCAGGAGTCTTGGACCCTACGTCAAGACATAAAAGAGGAGGCCATGAGGTAGGGGGCGCGCCTACCCCCCAGGCGCGCCCCCTGGTGCTCCACCGACGTACTCCTTCCTCCTATATATACCTACGTACCCCCAAACGATCAGATACAGAGCCAAAACCCTAATTCCACCGCCGCAACTTTCTGTATCCACGAGATCCCATCTTGGGGCCTGTTCCAGAGCTCCGCCGGAGGGGGCATCGATCACGGAGGGCTTCTACATCATCACCATAGCCCCTCCGATGAAGTGTGAGTAGTTCACCTCACACCTACGGGTCCATAGTTATTAGCTAGATGGATTCTTCTCTCTTTTTTGGATCTCAATACAATGTTCTCCCCCTCTCTTGTGGAGATCTATTCGATGTAATCTTCTTTTTGCGGTGTGTTTGTTGAGACCGATGAATTGTGGGTTTATGATCAAGTCTATCTATGAATAGTATTTGAATCTTCTCTGAATTCTTTTATGTATGATTGGTTATCTTTGCAAGTCTCTTCGAATTATCAGTTTGGTTTGGCCTACTAGATTGATCTTTCTTGCAATGGGAGAAGTGCTTAGCTTTGGGTTCAATCTTGCGGTGTCCTTTCCCAGTGACAGTAGGGGCAACAAGGCACGTATTGTATTGTTGCCATCGAGGATAACAAGATGGGGTTTTCATCATATTGCATGAGTTTATCCCTCTACATCATGTCATCTTGCTTAAGGCGTTACTCTGTTTTCATTAACTTAATACTCTAGATGCATGCTGGATAGCGGTCGATGAGTGGAGTAATAGTAGTAGATGCAGGCAGGAGTCGGTCTACTTGTCTCGGACGTGATGCCTATATACATGATCATACCTAGATATTCTCATAACTATGCTCAATTATGTCAATTGCTCAATAGTAATTCATTCACCCACCGTAGAATACTTATGTTCTTGAGAGAAGCCACTAGTGAAACCTATGGCCCTCGGGTCTATCTTCATCATATTAATCTTCCAATACTTTGCTATTTACTTTGCATTTATTTTACTTTGCATCTTTATCATAATAATACCAAAAATATTATCTTATCATATCTATCAGATCTCATTCTCGTAAGTGGCCGTGTAGGGATTGACAACCCCTTATCGCGTTGGTTGCGAGGATTTATTTGTTTTGTGCAAGTACGAGGGACTCGCGCGTAGCTTCCTACTGGATTGCTACCTTGGTTCTCAAAAACTGAGGGAAATACTTACGCTACTCTGCTGCATCATCCCTTCCTCTTCGGGGAAAAACCAACACAGTGCTCAAGAGGTAGCATTCACATCCTTGGCCTTGGCTTTCTTCTCCTCTGTGCCCGCAGCTGGCATCTCAAGGAGAGAGAGGCGCCCCTCCTTAGCTCTTGCGCACTTGGTCGCCAGGTTGAACAACTCCTGAGATGTGCAGAGCTCCTCGTGGATAGCGAGCTCTTCCTTCATCTTGACGTCACGGACGCCGTCGGAAAACGCAGAGATGATGGCCTCATCCGTGACCTTGGGGATCTTGAGGCAGGTGTTGTTGAAGCACTGGATGTACTTCTGGAGGGTCTCCCCTGGTTGTTGCTTGATGCGGCGTAGGTTGCCCGCGGCCGGCGGGCGGTTGCGAGTGCCTTGGAAGTTGGCGACGAAGCGGTTGCGCATCTCGTCCCAGGAGGAGATCGAGCCGTGCTGCAGGTTCAGGAGCCAGGAGCAAGGCCCGTCCTTGAGAGCCATGGGAAACCAGTTTGCCATGACTTTCTCGTCGCCGTTGGCTGCTTCCATGCTCAGCTCGTAGAGCTGCAGGAACTCCGCGGGGCCGGCGGTGCCGTCGTAGCGAGGAGGCAGATCCGGCTTGAACTTGCCTGGCCAGGCGACACTGCGCAGCTCGGGGGTGAAGGCGCGGCAGCCGACCGTGGTTATTGGGGCCTGCTTCGGAGGTGGAGCTTGGTCTTGATGAGGCCCGGGCGGCGCCGCCGCGGGCGGTGCGTGGTCTTGACGAGGCGGCGCGGGAAGCGCGGGTGCAGCTCCTCGCAACCGAGGGATTTCTTGGCAGCTTATCTCTTCGCGCGCGGGCACCGGGCGTGGAGGATCACACCGCGGGGCCGCGCACCTTGGTGCCAAGGCACCATCTTTGGGCTGGGGTGGTGGAGGCGCGCCTTGGGCCTCGTCGCCCGCGGCCGGCTGAGGGTGAGGCAGAGAGAGGGACGACGCCGGGGAGCCCCCTGTGGCGCGGATGAGCTCGGCGATGCGGTCGAGCCACTCCTCGTAGAGGTCGTCGACTGGGCGGTAGCGCAGGAGTTTGTTTGCGGTGAGGAGTGCGGCCAGCACCTCCATGGGAGCGCGGCACGCATGGGACAAAGAACCGGCCGGGGTCAGCGATGGAGTGGCGGTGTGACCGTCCTGCCGTACCGAAGGATGCAGCGAAGACGCTTGCTGCTCGTTCCCCACCGGGCCGGTGGCAGCGTTGGCGGCGGGAGACGGAGAACGACGAGGTGGCCCGCCGATGGGGGCCGTCTGAGCAACGTGGGCGGTGAGGGCAGCCCGACGCTCAGCTCGAGCACGACGCGCGTCCGCCATGGAGACGATGGAGCGACAGAGCGACGAACTGATGGAAGGGAAGCTACGGCGCACCCCTACCTGGCGCGCCAAATGTCGGATGTGGGGTTCCGGCAGACCCTTAAGGTTCGAACACTGGGGTGCGCGCGAAGTCTTTTTTTCCCACCGATCTACGCCCTAGCTCGCTAAGATCTCGCGGACGAACTCGACGAACTCGCAACACAGAAAGACACAAGATTTATACTGGTTCAGGCCACCGTTGTGGTATAATAGCCTACTCCAGTGTGGTGGTGGTGGATTGCCTCTTGGGCTGATGATGATCAACACAAGGGGAAGAACAGCCTCCTCAGGTCGAGGTGTTCTTGTGCTTGGCTAACTTGTGTGGGTGAGCGCTGGATGAACTGCTCAATCCGTTTGCTCTCGTCCCTTGTTCTCCTCCGCCCCCCTGCGCGGTGGTGGCTAGCTCTACTTGCATAGGCCCTGGTCCTCTTCCCAAATATTGAGCAGGAAGGGAGCCAACAACGGCGGGCAAATTCGAAGGGGGACAACTAGTACAAGCCATCCTAACAAAGGTGGTCTCCGCTTGCGAAAGGCTCTGGCGGTGACGCCGTCTTGGGCTCCACGATGACCTCCTCTTACCGTCCTTATGGTCTTGGTCTTGTTGCACCAATATGGCAACCTTTGCCTGATGCCTCGGTACTCCTCGCCTGCACTGGCCTCCTTAGCACCAAAGAGGAAACAAGGACGCTGCGCGCGCTGGCGCCCGCCTGGTATCGATCATCATGGCTCACGTCACGAGAGCCTCGTGAGGTTCGCCTCGCCTTGATATCTCCGTTCCTTGTGAGCCTGCCCGACTAGGCCACTCCAGAGGAGGTCTCGTGTCGTCCGCCTGGCGAGGCTTGGCCCCTCGCGAGGGTCTTGGATGCCTTGTTGATGAAGATGGGCCGTACGGCCTGCTGGCTTAGCCACGTCACGGGCCGCAGGCAGGAAAGTCTAGGGACCCCCGTTCCCAGAACGCTGACAGTTCCTTATGTTAAACATGAAATTGTTGCTATTGCACCCACGCATGATAGTCCTATTATCTTTTTGAATTCTCCCGACTACACTATATCGGAGAACTTTGCCCTTATTACGGATTATATTGATGGTTGCGTTTTACTACCACACATGATGATTTTGATAGATATAATATGCATGTGCAGCTGCTCCTACTTGCAATTATTTTGATGGTTGCGTTTTATTACATCTCCGCCTCTCCATGTTTCCAATATAATAAAATTGCAAGAAATGATTTATACTATGCATTGGCCTTTACTATGTGTGCTTGAATTGTTCTTTTATGACATGCCAATGGATAGGAAGAGAGTTAGACTTCGTTGTTGCATGATATATGTTACTTTGTGCTCACTGCTAAGTCACAAATCATTGTTAATTAAAATTGGCTTTGATATACCTTGGGATCCGGGTGGATCCATTACTTGAGCACTATATGCCTAGCTTAATGGCTTTAAAGAAAGCGCTGCCAGGGAGACAACCCAGAAGTTTTAGAGAGTCATGTATTTCTGTTGTGTGCTTTTATAAAGTTTAAAAGAAAGAATAATGTGCCAAGATTTGCCTTTAGGATGTTTACATTGCTTGTTGGTTTGTGCGGTGCAAATCAGAAACTTTGGCTGGAACGTCAAACGGTTCTGAAACTTTTTGGATTGTATTTCTATACAAATTTTTTATTTTTCCTAATGTTTTCAGAATTTTTGGATTACGATAGGTATAGTGAATGTTCAGATTACTACAGACTGTCCTGTTTAAGACAGATTCTATTTTTGATGCATAGTTTGCTTGTTTTGATGAAACTATTGATTTCTATCAGTGGATTAAGCCATGCAAAAGTTATATTACAGTAGCTACAATGCAAAAAAAATATGAATTGGTTTTCAACAATACTTAGAGTAGTGATTTGCTTTACTATACTAACGGATCTTACCGAGCTTTCTATTGAGTTTTGTGTGGATGAAGTGTTCGAAGATCGAGGATGTCTTGATGTGAGGAGAAGGAGGAGAGACAAGAGCTCAAGCTTGGGGATGCCCAAGACACCCCAAGTAAATATTGAAGGAGACTCAAGTGTCTAAGCTTGGGGATGCCCCGGAAGTCATCCCATCTTTCTTCAACAAGCATCAGTATGTTTTCGGATTCGTTTCGTTCATGCGATATGTGCAAATCTTGGAGCGTCTTTTGCATTTAGTTTTCACTTTTCTTTGATGCACCATGCTGGTATGAGATAGTCCATAGTTGATTTATAGAATGCTCATTGCACTTCACTTATATCTTTTGAGTATGGCTTTATAGAATGCTTCATGTGCTTCACTTATATCATTTGAAATTTGGATTGCCTGTTTCTCTTCACATAGAAAACCGCCATTTATAGAATGCTCTTTTGATTCACTTATATTTGTTAGAGCGTGGGCATATCTTTTGTAGAAAGAATTAAACTCTCTTGCTTCACTTATATCTATTTAGAGAGTTGACAGGAATTGGTCATTCACATGGTTAGTCATAAAATCCTACATAAAACATGTAGATTACTGAATATGATATGTTTGATTCCTTGCAATAGTTCTGCGATATAAAGATGGTGATATTAGAGTCATTCTAGTGGGTAGTTGTGGATTGTAGAAGTACTTGTGTTGAAGTTTGTGATTCCCATAGCATGCCCTATGGTGAACCGTTATGTAACGAAGTTGGAGCATGAGGTATTTATTGATTGTCTTCCTTATGAGTGGCGGTCGGGGACGAGCGATGGTCTTTTCCTACCAATCTATCCCACTAGGAGCATGCGCGTAGTACTTTGTTTCGATGACTAATAGATTTTTGCAATAAGTATGTGAGTTCTTTATGACTAATGTTGAGTCCATGGATTATACGCACTCTCACCCTTCCATCATTGCTAGCCTCTTCGGTACCGTGGATTCCCTTTCTCACCTTGAGAGTCGGTGCAAACTTCGCCGGTGCATCCAAACCCCGTGATATGATACGCTCTATCACACATAAGCCTCCTTATGTCTTCCTCAAAACAACCACCATACCTACCTATTATGGCATTTCCACAACCATTCCAAGATATATTGCCATGCAACTTCCATCATCTTCATATACATGACTTGAGCATCATTGTCATATTGCTTTGCATGATTTTAAGATAGCTAGCATGATGTTTTCATGGCTTGTCCATTTTTTGATGTCATTGCTATGCTAGATCATTGCACATCCCGGTACACCGCCGGAGGCATTCATATAGAGTCATACTTTGTTCTAGTATCGAGTTGTAAGTAAATAAAAGTGTGATGATCATCATTATTAGAACATTGTCCCATGTGAGGTTATCAAAATAAAAGTGGCCAAAGAAGCCCCCCCCCCAAAAGAGAGAGAGAGAGGCCAAAGAATCCTACAAAAAAAGAAAAAGAAAGAAAAAATGAGAAAAAATAGAAAAAATGAGAGAAAAGAGAGAAGGGACAATGTTACTATCCTTTTACCACACTTGTGCTTCAGAGTAGCACCATGTTCTTCATATAGAGAGTCTCTTGAGTTATCACTTTCATATACTAGTGGGAATTTTCATTATAGAACTTGACTTGTATATTCCAACGATGGGCTTCCTCAAATGCCCTAGGTCTTCATGAGCAAGCAAGTTGTATGCACACCCACTTAGTTTCAGTTTGAGCTTTCATACACTTATAGCTCTAGTGCATCCGTTGCATGGCAATCCCTACTCCTCACATTTGACATCAATTGATGGGCATCTCCATAGCCTGTTGATTAGCCACATCGATGTGAGACTTTCTCCTTTTTGTCTTCTCCACACAACCTCCACCATCATATTCTATTCCACCTATAGTGCTATGTCCATGGCTCACGCTCATGTATTGCGTGAAAGTTGAAAAGGTTTGAGAACATCAAAAGTATGAAACAATTGCTTGGCTTGTCATCGGGGTTGTGCATGATTTGAATATTTTGTGTGATGAAGATGGAGCATAGCTAGGCCATATGATTTTGTAGGGATAACTTTCTTTGGCCATGTTATTTTGAAAAGACACGATTGCTTTATTAGTATGCTTGAAGTATTATTGTCTTAATGTAAAATGATAGACTATTGCTTTGAATCACTCGTGTCTTAATATTCATGCCATGATTAGATTACATGATCAAGATTATGCTAGGTAGCATTCCACATCAAAAATTATTTTTTTATCATTTACCTACTAGAGGACGAGCAGGAATTAAGCTTGGGGATGCTGATACGTCTCTGTTGTATCTATAATTTTTTATTTTTCCATGCCAATATTATACAAGTTTCATATACTTTTGGCAACTTTTTATACTATCTTTGGGACTAAGGTGGTTGGTGCCCTTATTTCGCCGCAAGAAAGCAAATATCCGGATAGAAATCGTGTTAAAATTTCAACCCAATCGGAGTTACGGTACTCCGAGAATATAAGAAACGGTGAAAGGCCAGAATCAAGAACACAGAAACAGAGAGAGACAGAGAGACATATCCAATCTCGGAGGGGCTCTCGCCCCTCCTATGCCATGGAAGCCAAGGACCAGAGGGGAAACCCTTCTCCCATCTAGGGAGAAGGTCAAGGAAGAAGAAGAAGGGGGGCCCTCTCCCCCTCTCTTCCAGTGGCGCCGGAACGCCGCTAGGGCCATCATCGCGACAACGATCTACACCAACACCTCCGTCATCTTCACCAACGTCTTCATCACCTTCCCCCATCTATCTACAGCGGTCCACTCTCCCGCAACCCGCTGTACCCTCTACTTGAACATGGTGCTTTATACTTCATATTATTATCCAATGATGTGTTGCCATCCTATGATGTCTGAGTAGATTTTCGTTGTCCTATCGGTAATTGGTGAATTGCTATGATTGGTTTAATTTGCTTGTGGTTATGTTGTTGTCCTTTGGTTCCCATCATATAAGCGCGCGTGTGGATCACACCATAGGGTTAGTTGTATGTTGATAGGACTACGTATTGGAGGGTAAGAGTGACAGAAGCTTCAACCTAGCATAGAAATTGATGCATACGTGATTGAAAGGGGACCAATATATCTTAATGCTATGGTTGGGTTTTACCTTAATGAACGTTAGTAGTTGCGGATGCTTGCTAATAGTTCCAATAATAAGTTCATAGAATTCCAAGTTAGGGATGACATGCTAGCAGTGGCCTCTCCCACATAAAACTTGCTATCGGTCTAGTAAAGTAGTCAATTGCTTAGGAACAATTTCACAACTCCTACCACCACTTTTCCACACTCGCTATACTAACTTTATTGCTTATTTACCTAAAACAGCCCCTAGTTTTTATTTACGTGCTCTTTATATTCTTGCAAATCTATTCCGTTACACCTACAAAGTACTTCTAGTTTCATACTTGTTCTAGGTAAAGCGAACGTTAAGCGTGTGTAGAGTTGTATCCGTGGTCGATAGAACTTGAGGGAATATTTGTTCTACATTTAGCTCCTCGTTGGGTTCGACATTCTTACTTATCGAAAGAGGATACAATTGATCCCCTATATTTGTGGGTTATCAGGGAGCTCAGCACGATCCAATTAACACGCGGCAGGTTATCACATGCGCACGGTGGTTGCCGATCCGATCACACGGTTTGAAGCCTCACCGGTCAGAAAAGCTATATCAGCGTACTTTTTTTCTTTTGCGTATATATCAACATAGGTTCGCCTATTGTTATTAGGCAATGCTAGAGAATGAACGTTATCCTTCTACTATTCCCGCGTGACCCATGATGCATAGTCGAATTTCAGTCTAGGACATGTGAGAGCAAGTTCTTGATGATTTCATGGCATCAGCGTGATATATAGTGGTGGAATGCATAGCTGACGCCGCGTTGTAGCCCATCCCAAACTTGTTTGCAGGGTTTGGGCATAAGCCGTCCTGCATCTGTATGATCGAAACCAGGTATGGGGTCATAGTTACCCTCTTGCTTAGGGTTAGCGGCGCCGCCTCTGGCGATCTGGCAATCGCCGAGGAGGCTCGCCGTCTCTATCCGTTACCGAGCCGGCGCTCCCCGTGGGGGCGTCGAGGGAGTTTGGCAGTGCTTTGTCTGTGGAGTCAAGGGTCCTCGGCGGTCACTATGGCGACTCCTGGGGGTTCTTCTACGAAGTCGAGAGAGAAGTCTGAGTTTGATCTGGATGAGATGATGAAAAACATGGAACTAATGGAGGAGGAATTGGATGAGGTGGTCATCGGGGAGGTGAAAGCCCAGAGATTCGCGGCAGAAGCTAGATGGATGGCGATCGCACGAGTAAACACTGGCAGGCCTTTCAGCGCCACGCCTTTTTTTGAAAACATGAAATTCATATGGGGATTAGCTCCAACGCCAAAGTTTCGGGAGGCTAGCGAGAATCTGTTTATCTTTCAATTCTTCTGTCTTGGAGATTGGAAGAATGTAGTTCATAGAGGCCCTTGGCTTTTCAGAGGTCTCGACATGATAATTGAGGATTATGATGGCAAGACAGATCCTAAGGCGGTGGTGCTGGATGGACTGTATGTCTGGGCTCAAATACACAAGATTCCTGATCTCTGTCGATAGGAGCATGTGGTTGATCAACTAGCTCGCATGATCGGCAAGGTCTGGGAGGTTCA
This sequence comes from Triticum dicoccoides, assembly GCF_002162155.2. Taxonomy (NCBI): domain Eukaryota; kingdom Viridiplantae; phylum Streptophyta; class Magnoliopsida; order Poales; family Poaceae; genus Triticum; species Triticum dicoccoides. Next base: position 181,293,043 of record NC_041382.1, on the reverse strand, counting down.
GCTGCGGCCTATGCTCTATTATGAGGGGGACTATGTTAATGTTCGGGCAAGGATTATGACAGCCAAGCCCCTAACCTGCTTCACTCCGTTGACGGTGGTAGGGGAAGGCACACGGATGCTGGTCATTAAGTACGAGAAGATCCCTTTTTTCTGCAAGGTATGCGACATGATGGGCCATGGATACGAGGAGTGTGGCAATGGAGTTTGGAAGGACGGGGACAAGAAGTGGGGTGGTTGGATGATTGCTCAACATCGTCCGATAGCGTTCTCACAACCTACAGGAAGTAGATATCAGGCTCGGGGTGGGAGAGGGAGAGGCCGCGGTTTCGTCCCAGCGCGTGGAACAGGTGACACCAGCATGCATCGAGGAGGAGCGGCATATGAAGCACACAATGAGGGTGTCAAGAACGGCGGGCCTGTTAACCATGATGAGGAGATGAGGAGGATGGCAGATGTTGCTGCTAAAAGGAACGAACCAAATTGGAATGCTGCAGCTGCAACACCTTCTGTAGTCGGAGTGGAAAGGGTTCTGGATCCATCTTATGTAACATCGACTGAAAGCATCTTGGGCAATGGGGGTGCTTAGGTGGCCAATCTGGAGACGGAAGAAATAGCCAATGAACAGGAAAACGGAAACATCAACAAAAGAGTGTCCCGGGACAACATGCAAGTTTTTTCCTCTGGCCTCGTTGCACCTACACCAGAATCAAACGTGGTTGTGGTTGTTCTGGCAGATAAGAATCCAAAGGGGGTGCCTCCACTCCCCCCGGTATATGTTTCGCCACGCAATAACATCAAACGACCAAAGATGGGGCTGTCAAAGCATCTCGGAGAAGGGGAAGATGGTACAACTGTTACAACCAATGCATTATCGGCAGGCTCTCAGGGGGCACCGACAGGCACAATGAGTTATATATGTTGGAACTATCAGGGTGTGGGCAAGGGCTCGACAGTTTGCGAGCTTCGCGATTTAGCGAAGAACTATGCTCCTAATATGCTTTGTATCCTAGAAACTCAGATCGATAAAGCAAGAGTAGAGAGTTTAGCCAGTTCTATAGGTTTTGATCATGCTTATGCTATTGATAATGTGGGAAGGAGTGGAGGTATTGGCCTCTTTTGGAATAATTCAATAAAAATAGATGTTTTGGGTTACTCGAATTATCATGGATGTGGAGGTTCTGAACTAGGCTGGGACCCGTGAGGATGACGGTAGTGTACGGTGAGGCTCAAACTCATTTGCGCCACCATACATGGAACACTTTAAAAAATATCAACTCTTCAAGCAACCTCCCTTGGCTATGCATGGGCGATTTCAATGAAGTGCTCTGTCCTGATGAACATGAAGGAGTTGGACAGTGAATCAATGCCCAAATTCAAGCTTTTCGGGATATGGTGGATGTGTGTATGCTTATGGACTTGGGTTTCAAGGGTAGATTTTGGACCTTTGAGAAGAAGGTAACAGGAGGTTCATTTACACGAGTAAGGTTGGACCGTGCGTTAGCATCGACAGAGTGGAGTACTGCGTTTCCCAATGCAAGCTTGACACACTTGGAGGCGGCCACCTCTGATCACTGTCCAATACATCTTGAACTCAACAATGGCCCTTGTCAGCCAAGAGCTAAAGGTATTTAGATATGAAGTAGCGTGGGAGTCTCGTGATGGTCTGAAAGATGAAATCCGGGCAACCTGGTTGACGGGACACCCTAGTCATCGAGTGGAAGATATTAAACAGAAGCTGCTAGCGTTGTCCCAGAGTTCGTTTCAATGGGACAAAACCACGTTTGGTTCGGTCCGAACTGAGATAACAAATTTGAAGTGTGAATTGGGGAGACTGAGAGATGATCCTTTGCGCACTGGGCCAAGTCACCGAGAGCAGAAAATTCATGAGCGTCTTGTGGAATTATACCACAGAGGAGAAGTACTTTCGCGCCAAAGATCTAGAATAGAATGTTTAGCAGCGGGAGACAAGAACACAAAATTCTTTCATATGCGGGCAAGTATGAGGAGGAAGAAAAACATGATCAAGTCTTTGTCTAATGCTCTGGGCATCACGGTGGACGATCCGACGGAGCTGGAAATCCTAGTTTCAAATTTCCATAAAGACCTGTATACATCTGAGGGAGTAACAGACATGGAGGCCGTGCTTGATCATGTGCCTAGGAAAGTCACGGCTGTCACGAACAATATTCTATGGGCTCCCTACACTAGTGAAGAGGTGAAACTAGCGCTCTTTCAAATGTTCTCCACAAAAGCTCCCGGGTCGGATGGCTTCCCTACACATTTTTATTAGAGGCATTGGGATGTGTGTGGGGAAGAGATTACTAAGGCGGTGTTGAAGATTGTTAGGGGGGAAGAAAGTTCGGAGTGCATTAACGATACTTTTTTGGTTTTAATACCGAAGGTACCGAATCCAACACTCCTCACTCAATTCAGACCGATTAGTTTGTGCAATGTTTTGTATAAAATTGCTTCAAAAGTAGTGGCGAACAGGTTGAAGCAAATATTGCATGATATTATCTCCAAAGAACAATCAACTTTCGTTCCTGGAAGATTGATCACAGATAACATCATATGTGCCTATGAATGCCTGCATTTCATGAAAATGAGTAAGTCCAAATCTAATAGTCATTGTGCTTTGAAGTTTAATATGATCAAAGCTTATGGCAGGCTAGAATGGACATATCTGGAGGCAATTATGATCAAGCTTGGCTTTGCAAGATCATGTATTGGTGTTGTAATGGGCATGATCAAGTCAGTATCGTTCTCAGTTCTTTTTAATGGAGAGAAACTGGACCAGTTTAAACCCACCAGGGGTATTCGACAGGGAGACCCAATCTCCCCTTATCTCTTTTTGATTGCAGTGGAGGGCCTCTCGTGCCTCTTGAAATCGTAATCTCAATCATTGCATTTTGTGGGAGTATAGGTGGCTCCGACGGCTCCGGTTGTTAACCACCTTCTCCTTGCTGATGATAGGCTGCTGCTATTCAAAGCAATCAATGAGGGGGCGGCTATGTTGGGGAACGTTGCAGAAAACAAAAATTTTCCTACTCGTTTCACCAAGATCATCTAGGAGTTCATCTAGCAACGAGTGATTAGATGCATCTACATACCTTTGTAGACCGCGAGCGGAAGCGTTCAAAAGAACGGTGATGATGTAGTCGTACTCGACGTGATCCAAATCACCGATGACCAGCGCCGAACGGACGGCACCTCCGCGTTCAACACACGTACGGGACGGGAGACGTCTCCTCCTTCTTGATCCAGCAAGGGGGAAGGAGAGGTTGATGAAGATCCAGCAGCACGATGGCGTGGTGGTGGATGCAGGGCGTCACAGCAGCAGGGCTTCGCCGAGACTACGAGGGAGAGACGTAACGGGGGGAGGTGGAGGCGCCAGGGGCTGGTGTATGAAGTCCCTCCTCTCCCCCACTATATATAGGGGTGCCAGGGGGGGCTGGTGCGCAGCCTAGGAGATCTGATCTCCTAGGTGCGGCGGCCAGGGGAGGGTTTCCCTCCCCCCAAGGCACCTCGGGGTGCCTTCCACCACTAGGACTCCTCCTAGGGGGAAACCCTAGGCGCATGGGCCTATAGGGGCTGGTGCCCTTGGCCCATCTAGGCCAAGGCGCACCCCCTACAGCCCATGTGGTCCCCCGGGACAGGTGGCCCCACCCGGTGGACCCCCGGGACCCTTCCGGTGGTCCCGGTACAATACCGATAACCCCGAAACTTGTCCCGATGCCCGAAATAGCACTTCCTATATATAATTCTTTACCTCCGGACCATTCCGGAACTCCTCGTGACGTCCGGGATCTCATCCGGGACTCCGAACAACATTCGGGTTTCTGCATATACATATCTTCATAACCCTAGCGTCACCGAACCTTAAGTGTGTAGACCCTACGGGTTCGGGAGACAAGCAGACATGACCGAGACGACTCTCCGGTCAATAACCAACAGCGGGATCTGGATACCCATGTTGGCTCCCACATGCTCCACGATGATCTCATCGGATGAACCACGATGTCGAGGATTCAATCAATCCCATACGCTATTCCCTTTGTCTATCGATATGTTACTTGCCCGAGATTCGATCGTCGGTATCCCAATACCTCGTTCAATCTCGTTACCGGCAAGTCACTTTACTCGTACCGTAATGCATGATCCCGTGACCAGACACTTGGTCACTCTGAGCTCATTATGATGATGCATTACCGAGTGGGCCCAGTGATACCTCTCCGTCATACGGAGTGACAAATCCCAGTCTTGATCCATGTCACCCAACAGACACTTTCGGAGATACCCGTAGTCTACCTTTATGGTCACCCAGTTACGTTGTGACGTTTGGCATACCCAAAGCACTCCTACGGTATCCGGGAGTTACACGATCTCATGGTCTAAGGAAAAGATACTTTGACATTGCAAAACTCTAGCAAACGAACTATACGATCTTGTGCTATGTTTAGGATTGGGTCTCGTCCATCACATCATTCTCCCAATGATGTGATCTCGTTATCAATGACATCCAGTGTCCATAGTCAGGAAACCATGACTATCTGTTGATCAACGAGCTAGTCAACTAGAGGCTCACTAGGGACATGTTGGTGTCTGTTATTCACACATGCATTACGATTTCCGGATAACACAATTATAGCATGAATAAAGACAATTATCATGAACAAGGAAATATAATAATAATGCTTTTATTATTGCCTCTAGGGCATATTTCCAACAGTCTCCCACTTGCACTAGAGTCAATAATCTAGTTACATTGTGATGATTCGAACACCCATGGAATTCTGGTGTTGATCATGTTTTGCTCTAGGGAGAGGTTTAGTCAACGGATCTGCTACATTCAGGTCCGTATGTACTTTACAAATCTCTATGTCTCCATCTTGAACATTTTCAGGAATGGAGTTGAAGCGACGCTTGATGTGCCTTGTCTTCTTGTGAAACCTGGGCTCCTTGGCAAGTGCAATAGCTCCAGTGTTGTCACAGAAGAGCTTGATCGGCCCCGACGCATTGGGTATGACTCCTAGGTCGGTGATGAACTCCTTCACCCATATTGCTTCATGTGCTGCCTCCGAGGCTGCCATGTACTCCGCTTCACATGTAGATCCCGCCACGACGCTTTGCTTGCAACTGCACCAGCTTACTGCCCCACCATTCAAAATATACACGTATCCGGTTTGTGACTTAGAGTCATCCAGATCTGTGTCGAAGCTAGCGTCGACGTAACCCTTTACGACGAGCTCTTCGTCACCTCCATAAACGAGAAACATTTCCTTAGTCCTTTTCAGGTACTTCAGGATATTCTTGACCGCTGTCCAGTGTTCCTTGCCGGGATTACTTTGGTACCTTCCTACCAAACTTACGGCAAGGTTTACATCAGGTCTGGTACACAGCATGGCATACATAATAGAACCTATGGCTGAGGCATAGGGGGTGACGCTCATCTCTTCTATATCTTCTACCGTGGTCGGACATTGAGCTGAGCTCAATTTCATACCTTGCAACACAGGCAAGAACCCCTTCTTGGATTGATCCATATTGAACTTCTTCAATATCTTATCTAGGTATGTGTTTTGTGAAAGACCTATGAGGCGTCTCGATCTATCTCTATAGATTTTGATGCCTAATATATAAGCAGCTTCTCCAAGGTCCTTCATTGAAAAACTTTTATTCAAGTAGGCCTTGATGCTGTCCAAGAGTTCTATATCATTTCCCATCAAAAGTATGTCATCTACATATAATATGAGAAATGCTACAGAGCTCCCACTCACTTTCTTGTAAACGCAGGCTTCTCCATAAGTCTGTGTAAACCCAAACGCTTTGATCATCTCATCAAAGCGAATGTTCCAACTCCGAGATGCTTGCACCAGCCCATAAATCGAGCGTTGGAGCTTGCACACTTTGTCAGCATTCTTAGGATCGACAAAACCTTCCGGCTGTATCATATACAATTCTTCCTTAAGGAAACCATTAAGGAATGCCGTTTTGACGTCCATTTGCCATATTTCGTAATCATAGAATGCGGCAATTGCTAACATGATTCGGACGGACTTCAGCTTCGCTATCGGTGAGAAAGTCTCATCGTAGTCAACCCCTTGAACTTGTCGATAACCCTTAGCGACAAGCCGAGCTTTATAGATGGTCACATTACCATCCGCGTCTGTCTTCCTCTTAAAGATCCATTTATTTTCTATGGCTCGCCGCTCAACGGGCAAGTCAGTCAAAGTCCATACTTTGTTTTCATACATGGATCCTATCTCGGATTTCATGGCTTCCAGCTATTTGTCGGAATCTGGGCCCGCCATCGCTTCTTCATAGTTCGAAGGTTCACCGTTGTCTAACAGCATGATTTCCAAGACAGGGTTGTCGTACCACTCTGGTGCGGAACGTGTCCTTGTGGACCTTCGAATTTCAGTAGGGGCTTGATCAGAAGTATCTTGATCATTTTCATTAACTTCCTCTCTAGTCGGTGCAGGCACCTCAGGAACATTTTCTTGAGTTGCGCCATTTTCCGGTTCAAGAGGTAATACTTCATCAAGCTCTACTTTCCTCCCACTTACTTCTTTCGAGAGAAACTCTTTCTCCAGAAAGGACCCATTCTTGGCAACAAAGATCTTGCCTTCGGATCTGAGGTAGAAGGTGTACCCAATAGTTTCTTTTGGGTATCCTATGAAGACGCATTTTTCCGACTTGGGTTCGAGCTTTTCAGGTTGAAGTTTCTTGACATAAGCATCGCATCCCCAAACTTTTAGAAACGACGACTTAGGTTTCTTCCCAAACCATAATTCATACGGTGTCGTCTCAACGGATTTCGACGGAGCCCTATTTAAAGTGAATGCGGCAGTCTCTAAAGCATAGCCCCAAAAAGAAAGCGGTAAATCGGTAAGAGACATCATAGATCGCACCATATCTAACAGAGTGTGATTACGACGTTCGGACACACCATTACGCTGAGGTGTTCCAGGCGGCGTGAGTTGTGAAACTATTCCACATTTTCTTAAGTGTGCCCCAAACTCGTGACTCAAGTATTCTCCTCCACGATCTGATCGTAGAAACTTGATTTTCCTGTCACGTTGATTTTCAACCTCACTCTGAAATTCCTTGAACTTTTCAAAGGTTTCAGACTTGTGTTTCATTAAGTAGATATACCCATACCTACTTAAATCATCAGTGAGGGTGAGAACATAACGATAGCCACCGCGAGCCTCAACACTCATTGGACCGCACACATCAGTATGTATGATTTCCAATAAGTCGGTTGCTCGCTCCATTGTTCCTGAGAACGGAGTCTTGGTCATTTTACCCATAAGGCATGGTTCGCATGTGTCAAATGATTCATAATCAAGAGACTCTAAAAGTCCACCAGCATGGAGCTTCTTGATGCGTTTGACACCTATGTGACCAAGGCGGCAGTGCCACAAGTATGTGGGACTATCATCATCAACCTTACTTCTTTTGGTACACACATTATGAACATGTGTAGCATCACGTTCGAGATTCATAAAGAATAAACCATTCACCATAGGAGCATGACCATAAAACATATCTCTCAAAAAAATGGAACAACCATTATTCTCAGATTTAAAAGAGTAGCCATCTCGAATTAAACGAGATCCCGATACAATGTTCATGCTCAAAGCTGGCACTAAATAACAATTATTAAGGTTTAAAACTAATCCCGAAGGGAGATGCAGAGGTAGCGTGACGACGGCGATCACATTGACCTTGGAACCATTCCCGACGCGCATCGTCACCTCGTCCTTTGCCAGTTTCCGCTTATTCCGCAGCCCCTGCTTTGAGTTACAAATGTGAGCAACTGCACCGGTATCAAATACCCAGGAGCTACTACGGGCACTAGTAAGGTACACATCAATTACATGTATATCACATATACCTTTTGTTTTGCCGGCCTTCTTATCCGCTAAGTACTTAGGGCAGTTCCGCTTCCAGTGACCGCTTCCCTTGCAATAAAAGCACTCAGTCTCGGGCTTGGGTCCATTCTTTGGCTTCTTCCCGGCAGCTTGCTTGCCGGGCGCGGCAACCTCCTTGCCGTCCTTCTTGAAGTTCTTTTTACCCTTGCCTTTCTTGAACTTAGTGGTTTTATTGACCATCAACACTTGATGTTCCTTCCTGACTTCTACCTCTACTGATTTCAGCATAGCAAATACTTCAGGAATGGTCTTTTCCATCCCCTGCATATTGAAGTTCATCACAAAGCTCTTGTAGCTTGGTGGAAGCGACTGGAGGATTATGTCAATGACCGCATCATCCGGGAGATTAACTCCCAGCTGAGTCAAGCGGTTATGCAACCCAGACATAGTGAGTATGTGCTCACTGACAGAACTGTTTTCCTCCATCTTACAGCTGAAGAATTTGTCGGAGACTTCATATCTCTCGACCCGGGCATGAGCTTGGAAAACCATTTTCAGCTCTTCGAACATCTCATATGCTCCATGTCTCTCAAAACGCTTTTGGAGCCCCGGCTCTAGGCTGTAAAGCATGCCGCACTGAACGAGGGAGTAGTCATCGAAACGTGCCTGCCAAGCGTTCATAACATCTTGTTCTGCAGGGAGAACGGGTGCGTCACCAAGCGGTGCTTGTAGGACATAATCTTTCTTGGCAGCTATGAGGATGATCCTCAGGTTCCGGACCCAGTCCGTATAGTTGCTGCCATCGTCTTTCAGCTTGGTTTTCTCTAGGAACGCGTTGAAGTTGAGGACTACGTTGGCCATTTAATCTACAAGACATATTGTAAAAAATTTAGACTAAGTTCATGATAATTAAGTTCAACTAATCAAATTATTAGTGAACTCCCACTTAGATTAGACATCCCTCTAGTCATCTAAGTATTACATGATCCGAGTTAAACTAGTCCGTGTCCGATCATCACGTGAGACGGACTAGTCAACATCGGTGAACATCTTCATGTTGATTGTATCTTCTATACGACTCATGCTCGACCTTTCGGTCTTCTGTGCTCCGAGGCCATGTCTGTACATGCTAGGCTCGTCAAGTCAACCTAAGTGTTTGCATGTGTAAATCTATCTTACACCCGTTGTATGTGAACGTCTGAATAAAACACCCGATCATCACGTGGTGTTTTGAAACAGCGAACTGTCGCAACGGTGCACAGTTAGGGGGAACACTTCTTGAATTTATTGTGAGGGATCATCTTATTTACTACCGTCGTTCTAAGTAAACAAGATGCAAAACATGATAAACATCATATGCAATCAAATAATAAACGTGACATGATATGGCCAATATCACATAGCTCCTTTGGTCTCCATCTTGGGGCTCCATGATCATCTTGTCACCGGCTTGACACCATGATCTCCATCATCATGATCTCCATCATCGTGTCTCCATGAAGTTACTCGCCAACTATTACTTCTACTACTATGGCTAACGCGTTTAGCAATAAAGTAAAGTAATTACATGGTGTTTCTTGATGACACGCAGGTCATATAAAAGAATAAAGACAACTCCTATGGCTCCTGCCGGTTGTCATACTCATCGACATGCAAGTCGTGATTCCTATTACAATAGCATGAACATCTCATACATCACATATAGATCATTCATCATTCATCACAACTTTGGCCATATCATATCACAAACCACTTGCTGCAAAAACAAGTTAGACGTCCTCTAATTGTTGTTGCAAGTTTTACGTGGCTGAATTAGGGTTCTAGCAAGAACGTTTTCTTACCTACGTTAAAGCCACAACGTGATTTGTCAACTTCTATTTACCCTTCATAAGGACCCTGTTCATCGATTCCGCTCCAACTAAAGTAGGAGAGACAGACACCCGCCAGCCACCTTATGCAACTAGTGCATGTTAGTCGGTGGAACCGGTCTCACGTAAGCGTACGTGTAAGGTTGGTCCGGGCCGCTTCATCCCACAATACCGCTGAAGCAAGAAAGGACTAGTAACGGCAAGAAAGTTGACAAATCGACGCCCACAACAAATTGTGTTCTACTCGCGCAAGAAGAACTATGCATAGACCTAGCTCATGATGCCACTGTTGGGGAACGTTGCAGAAAACAAAAATTTTCCTACTCGTTTCACCAAGATCATCTAGGAGTTCATCTAGCAACGAGTGATTAGATGCATCTACATACCTTTGTAGACCGCGAGCGGAAGCGTTCAAAAGAACGGTGATGATGTAGTCGTACTCGACGTGATCCAAATCACCGATGACCAGCGCCGAACGGACGGCACCTCCGCGTTCAACACGCGTACGGGACGGGAGACGTCTCCTCCTTCTTGATCCAGCAAGGGGGAAGGAGAGGTTGATGAAGATCCAGCAGCACGACGGCGTGGTGGTGGATGCAGGGCGTCACAGCAGCAGGGCTTCGCCGAGACTACGAGGGAGAGACATAACGGGGGGAGGTGGAGGCGCCAGGGGCTGGTGTATGAAGTCCCTCCTCTCCCCCACTATATATAGGGGTGCCAGGGGGGGCTGGTGCGCAGCCTAGGAGATCTGATCTCCTAGGTGCGGCGGCCAGGGGAGGGTTTCCCTCCCCCCCAAGGCACCTCGGGGTGCCTTCCACCACTAGGACTCCTCCTAGGGGGAAACCCTAGGCGCATGGGCCTATAGGGGCTGGTGCCCTTGGCCCATCTAGGCCAAGGCGCACCCCCTACAGCCCATGTGCCCCCCCGGGACAGGTGGCCCCACCCGGTGGACCCCCGGGACCCTTCCGGTGGTCCCGGTACAATACCGATAACCCCGAAACTTGTCCCGATGCCCGAAATAGCACTTCCTATATATAATTCTTTACCTCCGGACCATTCCGGAACTCCTCGTGACGTCCGGGATCTCATCCGAGACTCCGAACAACATTCGGGTTTCTGCATATACATATCTTCATAACCCTAGCGTCACCGAACCTTAAGTGTGTAGACCCTACGGGTTCGGGAGACAAGCAGACATGACCGAGACGACTCTCCGGTCAATAACCAACAGCGGGATCTGGATACCCATGTTGGCTCCCACATGCTCCACGATGATCTCATCGGATGAACCACGATGTCGAGGATTCAATCAACCCCGTACGCTATTCCCTTTGTCTATCGATATGTTACTTGCCCGAGATTCGATCGTCGGTATCCCAATACCTCGTTCAATCTCGTTACTGGCAAGTCACTTTACTCGTACCGTAATGCATGATCCCGTGACCAGACACTTGGTCACTCTGAGCTCATTATGATGATGCATTACCGAGTGGGCCCAGTGATACCTCTCCGTCATACGGAGTGACAAATCCCAGTCTTGATCCATGTCACCCAACAGACACTTTCGGAGATACCCGTAGTCTACCTTTATAGTCACCCAGTTACGTTGTGACGTTTGGCATACCCAAAGCACTCCTACGGTATCCGGGAGTTACACGATCTCATGGTCTAAGGAAAAGATACTTGACATTGGAAAACTCTAGCAAACGAACTATATGATCTTGTGCTATGTTTAGGATTGGGTCTTGTCCATCACATCATTCTCCTAATGATGTGATCTCGTTATCAATGACATCCAGTGTCCATAGTCAGGAAACCATGACTATCTGTTGATCAACGAGCTAGTCAACTAGAGGCTCACTAGGGACATGTTGATGTCTGTTATTCACACATGTATTACGATTTCCGGATAACACAATTATAGCATGAATAAAGACAATTATCATGAACAAGGAAATATAATAATAATGATTTTATTATTGCCTCTAGGGCATATTTCCAACAGGCTACAGTGTCAAACTTGTTGACTATCTACTGTAATGCTTCGGGCCAGCGAGTGAACAATTCGAAATCATCAATATTTTTCAGTAAGGGATGCCCTCAATCTGTTCGAGATGGTATAAAAACTTCTCTGGATGTCCATAATGAATAATTGAGTGAGAGGTACTATCGTTGTCAAAACCGGCGGATCTCGGGTAGGGGGTCCAGAACTATGCGTCTAGGATCGATGGTAACAGGAGGCAGGGGACACGATGTTTTACCCAGGTTCGGGCCCTCTTGATGGAGGTAAAACCCTACGTCCTGCTTGATTGTTCTTGATGATATGAGTAGTACAAGAGTTGATCTACCATGAGATCAGAGAGGCTAAACCCTAGAAGCTAGCCTATGGTATGATTGTATGCTGTATATGATCTATCGACTAGCCTGGCCTTGGTTTATATAATGCACCAGAGGCCTAGGATAACAAGAGTCCTAGCCGAATACGCCGGTGGGGAGGAGTCCTTGTCTTAATCGCCAAGTCTTGTGGAATCTTCCTTGTATGCGGCAGCTGTCTGAACTGGCCCATGAGTATACGGCCATGGGGGTCCTCGGCCCAATCTAACAGATCAGGAGACGACGTGGTGAGTACCCCCTAGTCTAGGACACCGTCAGTAGCCCCCTGAACCGGTCTTCAAGTTGGGGACGCTCCTCGGTTCTTCTGAACTATTCTTCGTCTTCGGTCGTCGGTCTTGAAAATTGGTTCAACAAATCTTCTCATCTTCGATCTTGAGGATCGCTAAAATGCATTCGACGAGTTTGCACGTCGGGTATCCGAGGAGCCTCTTTAAGTTTCCGGCCTTTATCAATGCCTTGTTATTTTTATGCCACACCTCGGGTTTGAAGTTGTTCCCGGGAGGCAGTGTCCTCTTGCTTCCGAGCTCTAACGCCGGACTGCATTCGAGGTATCTTTTGCAGCCGAGCACCAATGCCGAACTGCTTCCGAGCTCCAACGCCGAAATGTCCGAGCTCCAATGTCGGACTGTGTCCAAGCTCCAACGCCGGACTATATCCAAGATGTCATAGATCATCTTGGTCCAAAAAAGTTGAAGGAGTTTAGCCGAGCTTAATGCCGGAAATGCCCTCTATGGAGCCAGCCACTAGCGCCCGAGCTTTATGCCGGACTGCTTCCGAGGTGGTGCACCACCCCGACTGTGGGCCGATTTTTTGTCAATATTTTTGATTGGTGCAATTTATTCTCTGCCGAGATATATAGTCAGTAGCCCTTAAGGCGTGTATCGGTCTAAAACCCGAGATGCACCTGAAGGATGACGTAAGACCGCTGATCCCAGTAGCCGCTGAGACTCAGGTTGATTTGCAAAATCGGCCTGAGGATCAAGTCCTAGCTCGACAGAATACTTTGGGACACAAAAAGCGGCGTGCTCAGTCCTCGAGACTCAGGTTGGGTGCGGCCAACCAACCTGAGGATCAAAATCTCGTCGAAAACTGTATTGCACTTAAAATTTTCTGCATTGAACAGGCAATGCAGTAGCCCCCGAGACACTGGTCGGGTGGCAACACCAGATTAGGGGATCGATATGCCCCTTTAATATTTGTAAATAATAAGGCCGAAGCCCAGTAGCCCCCGAGCCTTAATGCGGGCACGGGTGGCCGAATTAAGGATCGATATCCATAGTAAAATCACAAATTATGTGTAATGACTCTATGTATCCAAGTACTTTACGTCATTAATGCTTGGATCCGCATTATACAAAACTTTTTTGACCAACCATCGGCTTCCACCTCCTCGGCCAGTAGCCGAGGAGTGTTTGTCCTACTTTATAAAGCCTTTATGAGGGCAAAGATTTACGACAAACAAGGCAATCTGGCCATACAGTTTTATAAACAAAGGTACGCAGAGAGATATGTTATATTACTATTAACATAAGAAATGTCTTCCAAATAAAATAGTCCCGCTATCGGTTCCTTTCTTTGGGTTGTCATGCTAAGCATGATCATGAAACCTCAGCTCCAATGTAAGAGCAAAATATCAAGGATTTAGTTTGGGTGGCCAGTTAATAGCCCCCGGTAGTGTTCGGCGACAGTCGAGGTCAAGCCGTAAACACTTCGGCCATTGTTATGAATAGCCCGTCATTTAACACAGTCATCAGACCGCTGACCAGTTTACCGGGATTTGTGACAGTCAGTTTTCGGCTTTCTCCACTGAGGTGCTTAACCATGTGAGCTGGAAGCACAATCGCAGTGGTTCTCCCTTTGCACGCCTAGCTGAACAAAGCGGAACGTAGGAAGCAAGTGCAGGAGCTGGCCAACCCAACTATTGACCGAAGACACAATTCAAAACCAATGCATATATAGCAATATCCGAGAATGTTTTTGCCGAATCTCTAAAGGTGTCCGGCATTGCACTGTGAGACTTGTGCTGGAAACACACAAATAGTTTAAAAGTGCCAAAAGCTTGGAAAGCCAAAAAAGTCAGTAAAAACATGACGTCCAAACAAGATCAAGTGTTCGGTGCCAATCCGAAAATTGGAAGAGAAAGAAAATATTGTGCTTCTGTCATGTTTTGACAACAACCAAGAAGAAAACACATTTATAGCTCATATATAAATTTTAAGAGCCCCCAAATGACTTGGGTAAGAATTTTATGTATAATGATTGTATGTACCAAAGTACTTATATCATATTTGTGTTCACCCGAACTTTAAACGCGTCTTAACCGACCATCGGCTTCTCCCTCTTCGGCCAAGGGTCGAAAAGTGTCATGTACTCCGCCTGTCGAGAGTATCGATGGTGTTTCCGATAACCAGGCAATCATGCCATAAGGCTGTAACAGACAAAGCGCGCTCAGGGAACTTATGCTATATTACTAATGAAGTGTAAGAAGCATCTTCGAAGAAAATAGTACCCCCATCGATACCTTTCTTCGGTGCTCATTATTACTATGAGACTTGTGCAATAGATTTTTTGTACTCATGAGTTCCATTGTGTGCCGACCATGGTTGAAAACAATAAGAGCGCTAGCTTTCGGCTTCACCCAGTCTGAGGTCAGAGCTCGGAGGACCCGGTCGTGACAATCGCAGAGGTGCTCCCTTTACTCCCTAGCCGAACAATCAGAAACGTAGGGGTAAGCACATGAGCCAGGCAACCCAGCTTGCAAATCGCTTAAGTCAATATGGTGCATATTGTGGCGTAATACACGAACAAGGAACGAAGCCGTACAAGTATAATCATATGCAAGAGGAAAAAGTTTCATGAAGGAAGCCCCCAAGTAAACGGGGTATTTGAATTTGCATGTCACAAACAAAGTTTTGACAAGGAGATTTTTTACAAGCAACTTTTTTTCCAAAAAACTATAATGCTTGATTAAACCGAACACAAATTAAAAATTAAAACTTTGAGCATGAAAGCGACTTAGCTGGTTAATGTGTTCGGCATTGATGACGCGGTTCGAGTTTGATGCGGGACAAGGTTCCATCCCCCAAATCGGTCCCGAGGTGGCGGAGCGGAGAGCTCGATACGCCGAAGTGGTGACATAGCACGGTCAATGTAGACCGGCAGAGTGACGCCGAAGTCCTCGGATCATTTTCCTGTGCATAAAAAATAGTGCAAACCGGAGATAATAGTAATAATAATAATTAAAAAAAATCATTGCATAATAAATAATTTATGCAAAGTGAGTAATAAAAGAAATATGGCCTGGCGCCGAAGTCAATGTCGATGCCGGGCGTCGGCGTGATGCGGTAAAGGCGTGGCAAAGCCTGAATTCATAGGTCGGTCCGAGTTCCGAATGCGGCATTCGCCGGACTATATACGGAAACTGACCGAACCACCATGTGGCCTCGTTAATGCGGCCACCATTTGATAGACCTGCGTACATATGATGGACAAATCAGAGTAATAATTCATTGGGAAAAATGAGCCCAAACAAGCAAAAAATAGTAGGATTAATAGCACCTGGTTTATTTGTTGTAGCAATCCAAAGAAAGGTGATTCCCAAAATTGGGACTTGATCCGCACACCCATTGCCTGATGGGCGATAAAGTGACGGCATGGCGATGCTGGCAAAGGTTGGCTTGCCGAGGCAAAGCCCTCGGTCCAGCTAACGTGACGGAGCTGGTCGGCTAGTGACGCCGAAGTCTCCGGAGTAGGTTGATGAAGAGATGGCGAAGCCCACGGTCCAGCCGAGATGTCGAAGTCTCGATGTCAGCCGATGAGTCGAAGTAGGTCGGCGTGATGGACACCAGCTTGAAGAAGCAATAGTGCGGTTCTACCGATGCAGGTCGTGACGTGGTCGATGCCAGCTTGATGAAGTGACCGTGCGGCGATGCCGGTATGCCCGCTCCGTGTAATCTGTGGGGCGGCGATGTTGGTGATGATTTATCCTTCATGATGCCGGACCCTTGTTCGGCTTGCCGAGATGATGATCCGAAGAAGTTGAGCTCGGCTCAACAAAGTGACTATGTGTCTAGCGCAGGTCGGCAACATTGGAGCAATATTGCCGGACTGGTTTGACACCAGCATGATGATGAAGATGACCTCATGGGAGGATTAAAAATTTACGGGCACGTGTTTAAAAACAACGCACAATACCCTAGAAGAGAATTCCTCTAAAAAGGTTGTCCAATATCACGTTCATAAAAAAAACATGAATTCGGGTCGGATCCGTATTCGCGCAGAAAACGGATCCGAAAATTGGTCCACTCATCGGAAAGTTACCGGAGTTTGAACCGTCGGATCGAGCTGAAATTTGGAGGGGTGGTAGATATGGGCATTCCGCAGTAGATGAACGGTTGGATCTTCCAAAGTACCTCCGAGCTGCGCTCTGGAGACCACGGCCTAAACTCGTCCAGATTTCCGTCCAGATTTGACAGGGCTCCGGTATATCGTAGATTGTCGGAGATTCCTCCATCGGAACTCGACGAAATTTTGCATGACTGTTGTAGACGTAATTCCGCACTATTCCACCAAAGCAATCGTCAAACCGACGCTCGAGGAGGTGGTGACGGCGAATACAAGTTTGCTGTCCATAAAAATAGCACGGCCGCCCGAGGGCAATGTTGACGTTGAGCCCTCGAGCTCCATGGATGACTCCTCTATGATCATGATAGAGATCAGATTTGATGTTGAAGAAGGCCCCCGTCCGAACATGACGATCGGAGATGGAGCACGGTCCTCGGTCGAGCCAAAGTGACCAGTTGAGCCGGCGACGAAGATGTCGGCGTCGCAGTTGACCTGCGGGCGAGCCATTGATCCCTTTGCCGATCACACAACGGAACTCTCAATGAAAGCACCAATGTCAGTGTCAAAACCGGCAGATCTTGGGTAGGGGGTCCCGAACTATGCGTCTAGGATAGATGGTAACAAGAGGCAGGGGACACGATGTTTTACCCAGGTTTGGGCCCTCTTGATGGAGGTAAAACCTTACGTCCTACTTGATTGTTCTTGATGATATGAGTAGTACCAGAGTTGATCTACCACGAGATCAGAGAGGCTAAACCCTAGAAGCTAGCCTATGGTATGATTGTATGTTGTATATGATCTATCGACTAACCTGGCCTCGGTTTATATAATGCACCAGAGGCCTAGGATAACAAAGTCCTAGCCGAATATGCCAGTGGGGAGGAGTCTTTGTCTTGATCGCCAAATCTTGTGGAATCTTCCTTGTATGCGGCAGTTGTCTGAACTGGCCCATGAGTATACGGCCATGGGGGTCCTCGGCCCAATCTAACAGATCGGGAGACGACGTGGTGAGTACCCCCTAGTCCAGGACACCGTCAGGTACCTTGGCATGCCCACTGATGTGGGTCACTCAAAAAATGGAACCTTTAAATATCTAGGGGATAGAGTGTGAGAAAAGATCAAGGGATGGATGGAGAAGCTATTGTCTTATGCGGGTAAAGAGGTGCTTATTGAAGCAGTAGTCCAAGCTATTCATGTTTATTCTATGGCTTGTTTCAGGTTGCCGCATGGCATTTGTGAGAATGTGATGTCAATGATCCGCCAGTTTTGATGGGGAAGCAAGCGAGGCAAGAGGAAGCCTTGCTGGGTCTCATGGGAGGTATGCACTAAACCAAAATGCCTGGGAGGACTAGGATTTTGAGATATAGAACTATTCAACCTGTCACTCCTGGCGAGACAAGCATGGCGCTTAGTGCAAGGATACTCAAGGCTGTATACTACCCATCTAGTCATTTCCTAAATTCTGAGTTGGGTACTCGCCCATCGCAGATTTGGAGGGTGATCATTGATGGACGAGATGTCCTAGCATAAGGGATTATGAAAAGGATTGGAACGGGAGAAAGCACCGGAGTATGGACAAAAAATTGGCTGCCCAGGTCGGGCATGATGAGACCGGTGACTTCTCTTGTGTCCAATCCACCACAACTTGTTTTTGACCTCATAGATGTGGCGAAAAATTCATGGAAGGAGGAGGAGTTAAGAAGGGTTTTTATTCCAATTGACGTGGATGTAATATTATCGATCCCATTATGCACAAAAAGAATTGATGACTTTTGGGCCTGGGGCAAAGATATCCGAGGGAGGTTTTCTGTCAGCTCGGTTTACAGGATGATGTCCAAAGTTAAAGACCAGAGGGATAATCTGTTGGCTAGTACCGCAAGCTCGTCTGCAGCTGATCAAGAGAAGAAAGCGTGGATTTCACTATGGAATATCAGAGTTCCCTCGAAACTGAAAAACTTTGTGTGGAGACTATGCAAGGACTCGGTTCCAACATTAGATATTTTGCATCATCTGAATATGGCCTCAAGCTTGTCTTGTCCTTTCTGCTCAGCGGAGGATAGCTGGAAACACGATTTAATCAATTGCATAACTGCCAGATGTGTATGGTCTCTATCATCGGATGACATACTGGAGCAGATGTGTGATAATTTGAACTTGAATGCCAAAAATTGGATCTTTACAATGCACGAGCAGCTGACAGATTCAGATTTTACGCGTATGATTGTCTGTGGGCAATCTGGAGATCGCATCATAGAGCTATCCATGAGGATATTTATGACAGCCCCTTGCAGATACACCTCTCCATCAATTCTTTCCTGAGAGATTTAGAGGTACTATCTAGGCCAAAACAGCAGAGCTGTGCAAACCGGGCACCCAAGCCAACCTACTGGCTCCCCCTGTCACAGGAGCATGTGAAGTTTAATGTTGATGTCGCAGTGTCAAACGGACGGCTTGGTTCGGTCGGAGCAGTTTGCAGGGATTTGGATGGCACTTTCCTAGATGCTTCTTCTCTCACTTTCAAACATATATTTGATCATATTACACTGGAAGCATTGGCGGTAAGGGAGGCAATGGCGCTCGCGGAGGATTTGTATGTTCAGAAGATACAGGTGGCACCTGATTGCAAGATCGTGGTGGACGAAATCAAGCAAGGTTCTGCGAGGGATCATGCAGCTATTGTTCATGAAATCACAGATAGATCGAATGCTTTTTCTGCTTGTAGTTTTGTCCATGAATTTAGGAGCTCGAATTTCGAGGCTCACAGTCTCGTTAGGCATGCACTTTCGCTCGGAGTAGGCCGTCGTGTCTGGTTAGGCCTGCCCGGGAATTGAATTTCCTTCCTGTAAATATTTTGACAATCTGAATAAAGCCTGGCAAGAATGTCTCAAAAAAATCAGTATGACCGAAACTTGTTTCTCGTGGCAGAAAATGTCATATTGTTCGTGACATCATCTTTTTTCTGGACATGTACAAGGTTTGTGTTAAGTTAGATAGTCTACTGATTTTGATGTACTCCCTCCATTCCAAATTACTCGTCGTAGAAATAGATGTATCCATACATCCATACTTGCGACAAGTAATTCGAAACTGAGGGAGTAATTTTTATTTATTTCTGATTTTCGTTGTGCTGTCATGATTTTGAAGATTAATAGATACTAGAAAGCTTTTCCCTAAAAGAAAAGTTACAAAACCGGCTAAGAACTCGCTATCTCACTCAATTCTATCGACCTGCCCGCATTACTCTTACGCTTCAAAGCGAACAGCCGTTCGAGTATGAGATGTTGGCGAACGTTCGCTGGTTATACTCCTTCCGCATGTTTATAACCCCCCAGAAGAAATTCTGTCCAGCCATGGCCGCCGCCCTCCCCGACCCCCGTGGATTGGACTTAAAACCACGCGGGGGTGGGCGTAGCGTAACCGAAGGAGGCCGAAGGGAGCAGCCAAGTCTCGTCCCCCTGCAACCCCGCGAAAGAAAATCTCCAGCCATGGCCGCCTCCCTCCCCGACTGGATGATGCTCGAGCGCTTCGTGTTCTGCAGGGAGTCCTTCCCGGACAGCGAGGGCGCGCCCTTCATCAAGGCTGACGGCACCAGCTCCCACGGCGGCAGCTTTTCCGTCGCCTTCCTCGTCCTCCAGCCCCCGGGTATCTCCCGCCTCTACCTGCAGTGGCCGCGCGGCCCAAAGGAAGGCTCTCAGTGCGTTCTCGCAGCGGCACACCGCAATCTCGTCATGTTCAGGCTCACCCCAGAACCTCTAATCACCCGCGAGGCCCCCTTCGTGGATTTCCGACAGGACCACTTCATCTGCGGAGCCCAATCCTCGCCGTCCCAGCGGCTGCTGCTGCTCCGAAAGATCCCCAAGTGCGACATATAGTTTTCACTTTCAACGAGATTTCGATGAAATTCACTGAATTTCACTAATTTCAGCAGACACTGAAATATTATGTTTCGGCCAAAATATTTCGGTAATTTCAGTAGTACACAGGAACTCAAATATTTAAAAAAACATTTTTTCAAATTTTTGAAATGTTACGTTAAATTTAAGTGAATAATTTGGTCCTTTGACTGAAATGCAAACCGAAATCACTGAAATTCACTGAATTTCGGTGATTTCAGTTGATGCTGAAATTTTTCTGAAACTGAAATTGAAAACCATGTGCGACATACCTGGGCTCTTGGATTGGAGGGATGGGAAGAAGGTGACCAGGCCGCGCTCGTTTGATCTTAACCCCGTTAGCATCCTGTGCCGCGGAGAAGAAGAATTCGCCTTGGCGCAGTTGAACTTCCGTAGATCCAACGACGAGTGGGGCAAGATTGAGGCTGAGCTGTGTGTCCTCCGCTCCAAAGTAAGCAGTCGTCGTCACGAATGGAAGAGCGAGAAGTGGCTGCCGATCCAGTGCGAAGGGCATGAAAGATCTGATTTGGAAAATTGGAGAACCGACAGAGTGGTTCCGTTCAACAAGTATTTGTGTTGGGTTAATTACGGCGGGGGAGGTATCATATTCTGTGAGGTGTTCAAACAAAAGCCTGACATTTTTTACCTCCGGCTACCTATACTCGAGCATTGCTTACATCAACCTCCATTGAGATTCCAGGAGGCCAGCCGCGTTGTGGGTGTAACCAAAGGCAGCATGGGTTGTGATGAGCTGAGGTTTGTTGATGTAGCCTGTAAGCATAGTAATATTATTTTTCCGCCAGGCTCTGGTGACAAGGAGGGTTTCACTATCACCTGCTATGCTTTGAGGATAACACAGAGTGGTGGCATGGAGTGGGATATGCTTTTCTTCATCACATGCTATGAATTGTGGAGTATCAACCCTGAGCTCCCGCATGAACTTCTGAAGCATCCTGTTGTAAGTATGGAGGACCCAAATGTGGTACTATATTTTCTGATGTCGGAGCATCTGGAATATGTTGACAAGGTTTCCATAGTTACTCTTGATATAAGTACCAAAAAGCTGCTTTCAATTCATCCATATATTAATGGAAAGGAAGACCTCTTGGGCAAAGACGCTGACATGGCTCGGCGAAACGCCACTTTTCTCCAAACCTTTCTTCCCTCAGGACTTCCTAAGTTCTTAAAATCCCACCAGGTATTGGCATCTCAAATTAATATTTGTGCCCTGTGTATAAGCTGTTGCTTTGTTTGTTATTTTATGCGGGTGGTATTTATTCAGCTTAGTAGTGGTGATAATGGCGTTCTAATAGATTAGAAGAGTACAAGAAATTGCTTGACTGTTTTTGTGATGTCATAATTTGAATTAAAATGATATCTACCACATTTGTATAATAAAAAATAAAAATGACACATCTGTGCAGTTGATTTTGTGTCCACCTTGCACGCAAATTGCCAAGCTCTGCATTTAAATTTAAGTAGAGTCTCACCGCTGATGACAGAAAGAGATCACCGCTGTTCAGTAACTGTCGGTGCTAATAGCATAATCAATTTTGTCACAACGAAATACCTACTCATTTTATCACCTGCTGTGAGCAATTATTGCTTACTTATGGCACAACGAAATACCTACTCATTTTATCACCTGCTGTGAGCAATTATTGCTTACTTATGGGACGCGAATTTTTGAGACATAGTGCCACACGAGGTCTTAATCTAGGCCGGCCATTCGTGCTTTTAGATCCTCAGATTATATAGAGACTTTTGGATACTGATGCGCGATATTCCATACACGTATAAATACTGGGCTAGAATACGACGCTTCACTGGGCCAGGGGAGTTAAATGTGGGCGTATTTATACCTCGGCCAGGTCAATTATTAATGTTCCAAAACAGGTCAGGGATATCATTACTGGCGTACACCCAGGTACTACTAGCTGTTTGTCAGTGAACAACTTCATGGATTAATGTTGCATCTGCCCAAGGTTGTCATGTTCATGCACTTTCAAGAAAAGGCTGTCCTGTCCATCTTCTACTGTCGAGGTTGCACTGTAGCCCCGTCGTCAATATATCGCTAGAGTCCTGCATGCAAAACCCTGCAAAAAAAAGCCCTGCATGCAAAGGTCTGCTCCTATCATGAGAATAAACGGCAATCAGTATGTGCATGGAGTAGTAGTTTTGTACTTTCTCTGTTCCTAGATATAAAGTTGTTGGGGGAGTGTAAATTGAACTCCCCCAGTGACTTATATTTCAGAACAGAGGTAATAGATAACTGTAAATATAGGATAGGTAATGTCATCTGGAAACAACTTTGATTATCACGGGGATACTCCAAAAAGTATATCAAATCATCATTCTGAAAAAAATGCAGTCAATTATTTATTTTAGGTGGACATATTTTCCAAAATTAAAATCTTGGATTTCTGAAATTTTAATTTTTTACTGCAATTTAGGAACCTTAATCATGTGTATGCACATGTATAACTTAATATGGAGATAGACCTAACTGATCTTGCATAGTTAAAAGTTCACACTAATTAGCTTGATACACATTTCTGTTGCAGCCATAGAGGATGGTGCACTCGTAAATATGTAATGGGGCAGCACGTAGTAAGACAAGAGGGTAATGTGGTGCGTTAATCCTAGTAAATGAGTTGGTCAGGTGTGTTGCAGGACTCCTTCAATGAAACACTAACTTCAACCTCGTTTAGCTGTGGGGAGAACTAGGCTGTAGCCTAGTGGCAAGAGAGCGCAGTGGCGTCTCCAGCAACCAGGGTTCGAGCCACGTCGGGACGAATTTCTGGTTTCTCACAAGGGATGCTTCTACTATATCTATAAACCATGGGTGCTAGTGCCCATGAGTTTCATCTCGTTTAGCTGTGGGGCATGCACACTTATTGACTGATAGATACATTGTATATACAACATCAATTCGTCCCACTGAATTCTATATACGTGAGATACGGCACGAATCCCAAAGAACTAGAGGGTGTGGATTACAGCCTCGCGTGGCACCATGTCTACTCATGAATTATTGTTACTTATGGCACAACGAAGAGAACTCGAAATTGAAAACTACGACCAAAACCCTATTGCAAGCACAGTTTTGGGAGGCTGTCACTTGAGGTCTTGCCCTTCTTTGTCTTCTCTTATTTTCCTGGACCATTTTCTCTGTTTTGTTCAGTTAGAGTTTGTGGTGCTCTGCCTGAATCCTTCAGGGTTCACCGGCAGTGTTCTATACTGTACTTCACGTTTGGTCCCTTTTCCTCCCCTTATATGAATTGGCAGTGCTCCTGCCATTGCCCGTAAAAAAAGTACAGTTTTTTCTGAGTGGATGTTGACATCAGTTTGCTTACCACACTTGCTGCGCGATGTATAACAAGTACAGTTTTTAGTTGAAAGTGGTCACAACTGTATTCATTGATACAAGTATCTATCATTCATGTGTTCAAAAATACTGAAATATGTATTAATTAGCAAGGCTGTGGGGAAAGTAGCAACTATTTTGTGTTCTTTTATTTGCTACAATGATTTCGTTACATGTCATTTTTTATGAGCCTTTTGTTTTAGATTCCATAGCTCAAGTGAAGGTGCGAAGAAGATGAAATCAGGCGACCAAGTCCCCTATGCTAAGACTAAGGACTGAAGCAAACAATTCTGTAATGGACTTGTAATGTCCTGCGATTATGACCTCTATGTATTTTGGGTACTGATATGTAGCAATTGCCGAGACCTCTATGGCCACACAATTCTGTGGCATCTCGACATGGCTGAGACCTAATGCTGATATGTAAGACTTCAGTAGTGGTATTACCGATTTATGAGCTGGTGCTTTCTTAATGGTCATGTTCATGGTACTTGTGATTTTACCAGACCCAACCGTGCAAATATTTGTTCTGTTCTGAAATTTGTATTCAGTAGTATAGCTACTTCGATCTGCATATAGTCATGAATTGACCAAATCTTCAGTACACGTGTCGAGGTTTTCATGTTTGGTATTCGCACTCAAATGGTTGACAAAGCTCATATCTTTTGTTCAGAAGAATGTTTTGTTGGGCTTGTAAGTTACACCGGTTTGGGCAGCAAAACTGAACTTCAAATGGGCCCTTAATTTCTTAGTGATCAGCAAGTTGGTGTGCCTGGGTGATCCAGTGAGAAATTTGATCAATGAAGCCTGCATATAAAAAATAGATGAGAAGTATCAACTTGCCTGACCACTATGCACTATGAATTCAAGTTTAAGTGTCAATGTTATGCTATTAATTTCAAAAGATCTTACTTCCTCCGTCCCAAAATAAGTGTCTCAACTTTATACTAACTTTATTACAACAAAGTTAGTATAAAGTTGAGACACTTATTTTGGGACGGAAGGAGTATGAATTAGACCCCACTGTCCCAAATTTTTCCTTGCTGATATTTGTTTAGACTCTTCACTCTTCATACCAGGTCGCTATGTGCTCCATCATCTTCTGCTTGCACTTGATACTACGACCATAAATGAGATGCATATTCAGCAAGGTGAGCAGCAGCCAGCAGGGCAGCGTTCCTAGTTGATGATTATTCATGTGTATCAACTCGCTGCTGCTGCTTTTCATAGCTGGTAGTTCAGCAGGGTAGGGTGTG